>NW_027466516.1:730000-732500 GCF_050575085.1 Anarhichas minor
TTTCTCTTCTCGATGAAACAAGTTGTTCTCTGGTTTAATGTGCCGACCCTCTGACCATCACGTCACCGCTCTGAGTCCGGCTGCTTCCTGTTTGTTGCACAGTTGAGTCTCAGTGGACTCACTCGGTCCTGGACTCAGTGTTGTCACATTCCTCTCATTCCTCTCATTCCTCTCATTCCTCTCATTCCGCTCATTCCTCTCCGGCTGCAGCAGAGACGTCCAGAGAACCGCCCGGCAGCCCCTCAGGATCCATTAGGGAAGAGGAGACTGTGTTAGACTGACTCTGGGTCTGTTTGGATCCGTGCAGACTGAAGTAGAAGCAGAGTGAGAGAAGTGTAAAGAAGTGTGAAAGCTGATCTGGTGGAAACAGCGCTCAGACGTCTGAATCACTGTCTGTAAATGTTAGTGTGGGAGTCAGACTGGATCTGGTCTACAGACTCTGTGTGGTCCCCCTTTAGACGGATTAAAGTCTCCGGGTTCACCACAACGTCTGGAGCCATGAAGGCCTCATTTAGGTCCAGACGGGCGGAGTCAGAGAGACGCCCACAGTCTGATTCGATGGTTCAGTTAATGAAGCGTCGTGTTATTCTCCTCTGGTGATAAAGACTCTCAGAACATTTACTCTGTGCAATAGAAACATACTGTCTGTATTTAGTTCTTTAGTTATACTTAGTTACTGTGGATTTTGTACTTCTGTACTTTTTGACTTAGTTGATCCTCTTCCTGTTTATTACTGATTTATATTACTGTATCTTGTGTCCACTCTGCTGCTCATAAAGGATTATCTGATCTGATCTTATTCATCAAACTTTAAAGTAAATTCAGAGCTGAGGAGTAAAAACATGAACACATCCAGCTGGTCCACATGTGATCTATTGATCTGTTCCTGTCTCTTTAAGGACTCGTCATGTGATCAGCAGGAACCAATCACACCTGTTCACCTGCAGGAGGATCCTCACAGGAAGTAAACACCTTAAATATGTAGAAGAAACACATAATTTATTCTCTATCATGATATTTATCATCAGATCAAACATTAAAGATGATTCAAAGTTTAATGTTAAACTAGTGCAGAAACACACCTGAGAGACAAATATTAAAGCTTTGACTCCACAATTTAAATATGATGAACTAATATTCATTAAACGATCCAACATCATACCAGAAATTAAAGTCAATCTAAGCTGAGAATTTAAAGAACATTTGTGTAAAGTGTTAATGAAAGATGTTAATATGTCACTTTATCTATTACTTTTATTAATTGTTATTAGTGCTGGGCAGCGCTTCAATTTGTAATCTCATTGTTATGGCAAAGTTCAATAATGAATTCAAAAGTAGTGTATTGTGCACTTTTATTTTAAAGTACTGCTATATGAACTAAAGGTCAATAACATTTGGTTTAAACACTTTAAACACATCAGGTTCTTGTTAGCAAAAGTGTTCCCTTTACACAGCAGCAGTTATAACACAGTTATAATGATTCTGATCATAGATATTCAGCCGGTGTTCACAACTTTATCTTCATGTGTGTAAGAGATGATATTTAGGGCCCGAGCACCGACGTAGTCGGAGCGGAGGACCTATTGTTTTTCGAATGTTTTTTCTTCTTTTTATTCTTCTTATTCTACCACTTTCATCGCAAAAAGGAGGTGCTTGGGATACTGGAAAACTTCTGAAATTTGGCACGCAAGCCAGAATTTGCGAAAATTGCAGTCTGATTGGGGTGTCCAGCTGCGTTATGAAATATTGGCTCGATAGCGCCCCCTATTGAATAGCCCCAACACCGGGTTTCACCTAGCTGTATGAAATTTGGTAGGTATGTGGATCGTGATGGGACGTACAAAAACTCCTTTTGGAATTTTTCTCTAAACCAAACAGGAAGTCGGCCATTTTGACTTTTATGACGTTTTTGGACCGTTTCAAGGCGTCGTACTTTAACAAACTCCTCCTAGAGATTTAACCCGATCAACTTCAGATTTGGTCAGTATGCTCTTGAGACCTTGGCAGTGAAAAATTACTCAAAGATCAAAAAGTTATCGAACTATGTATCCGTGGCGTGGCGTCAAAAAAACACCATTCGCCATGAAACAGGAAGTTGTTGTAACTCGGCCATACATTGTCTAATCTAAGCTCAATAGCGCCCCCTACAAAATTTCGACGAAGCAGCCCTCGCAGTATGTTTGACCTAGAGGTATGAAATTTGGTAGGAACATGTATCACATATGGACTTAAATAAAAGTCTCTAGGGGCCATGCTCTAAACCCAACCGGAAGTCAGCCATTTTTAATTTTTAATGAATTTTTAGTGTCGTTTTTGTCATTTCCAGGCGCTGCACTTTAACGAACTACTCCTAGGGAAATAATCAGATCAACTTCAAATTTGGTCGGTACAGTCTTAAGACTTTTGTGATGAAAAGTTACTCAAAGCTTGTTGTTTCGTGAAAATCTGTTGCCGTGGCGACGCATTCTTCACCATGAAACATTACGGTGTTTTTGAGAGG
>NW_027466516.1:737500-740000 GCF_050575085.1 Anarhichas minor
AAAAACATCCGTTAGCTCCCGATGTTCACTTTGACGTATTTAGACGTGATAAAAACAACCGTTAGCTCCCGATGTTCACTTTGACGTATTTAGAAGAGATTCAAACATCCGTTAGCTCCCGATGTTCACTTTGACGTATTTAGAAGAGATTCAAACATCCGTTAGCTCCCGATGTTCACTTTGACGTATTTAGACGTGATAAAAACATCCGTTAGCTCCCGATATTCACTTTGACGTATTTAGACGTGATAAAAACAACCGTTAGCTCCCGAAGTTCACTTTGACGTATTTAGACGTGATAAAAACATCCGTTAGCTCCCGATATTCACTTTGACGTATTTAGACGTGATAAAAACAACCGTTAGCTCCCGAAGTTCACTTTGACGTATTTAGATGTGATAAAAACATCCGTTAGCTCCCGATGTTCACTTTGACGTATTTAGACGAGATAAAAACATCCGTTAGCTCCCGATGTTCACTTTGACGTATTTAGACGTGATAAAAACATCCGTTAGCTCCCGATGTTCACTTTGACGTATTTAGACGTGATAAAAACAACCGTTAGCTCCCGATGTTCACTTTGACGTATTTAGAAGAGATTTAAACATCCGTTAGCTCCCGATGTTCACTTTGACGTATTTAGAAGAGATTCAAACATCCGTTAGCTCCCGATGTTCACTTTGACGTATTTAGACGTGATAAAAACATCCGTTAGCTCCCGATGTTCACTTTGACGTATTTAGACGTGATGAAAACAACCGTTAGCTCCCGATGTTCACTTTGACGTATTTAGAAGAGATTCAAACATCCGTTAGCTCCCGATGTTCACTTTGACGTATTTAGAAGAGATTCAAACATCCGTTAGCTCCCGATGTTCACTTTGACGTATTTAGAAGAGATTCAAACATCCGTTAGCTCCCGATGTTCACTTTGACGTATTTAGACGTGATAAAAACATCCGTTAGCTCCCGATATTCACTTTGACGTATTTAGACGTGATAAAAACAACCGTTAGCTCCCGAAGTTCACTTTGACGTATTTAGACGTGATAAAAACATCCGTTAGCTCCCGATATTCACTTTGACGTATTTAGACGTGATAAAAACAACCGTTAGCTCCCGATGTTCACTTTGACGTATTTAGACGTGATAAAAACATCCGTTAGCTCCCGATGTTCACTTTGACGTATTTAGACGAGATTCAAACAACCGTTAGCTCCCGATGTTCACTTTGACGTATTTAGACGTGATAAAAACAACCGTTAGCTCCCGAAGTTCACTTTGACGTATTTAGACGTGATAAAAACATCCGTTAGCTCCCGATGTTCACTTTGACGTATTTAGACGAGATAAAAACATCCGTTAGCTCCCGATGTTCACTTTGACGTATTTAGACGTGATAAAAACATCCGTTAGCTCCCGATGTTCACTTTGACGTATTTAGACGTGATAAAAACAACCGTTAGCTCCCGATGTTCACTTTGACGTATTTAGAAGAGATTCAAACATCCGTTAGCTCCCGATGTTCACTTTGACGTATTTAGAAGAGATTCAAACATCCGTTAGCTCCCGATGTTCACTTTGACGTATTTAGAAGAGATTCAAACATCCGTTAGCTCCCGATGTTCACTTTGACGTATTTAGACATGATAAAAACATCCGTTAGCTCCCGATATTCACTTTGACGTATTTAGACATGATAAAAACAACCATTAGCTCCCGATGTTCACTTTGACGTATTTAGACGTGCTAAAAACATCCGTTAGCTCCCGATGTTCACTTTGACGTATTTAGACGAGATTCAAACAACCGTTAGCTCCCGATGTTCACGTTGACGTATTTAGACGTGATAAAAACAACCGTTAGCTCCCGATGTTCACTTTGACGTATTTAGACGAGATAAAAACATCCGTTAGCTCCCGATGTTCACTTTGACGTATTTAGACGTGATTAAAAACAACCGTTAGCTCCCGATGTTCACTTTGACGTATTTAGACGTGATAAAAACAACCGTTAGCTCCCGATGTTCACTTTGACGTATTTAGACGTAATGAACGACGTGTTAGGACGTCGACCCGTCAAACACAGAAGAGAACGACGTCACTGTGAGATTCACTGAGGATGAGACATGAATATCTGAATATGAACGGCTGTAAACAGGAATATTATTGGAACATTTATTTATATTAACCATGAAAACAGATTATTAGGAATATTATCTTTTTCAGATTAAGAACGAAAACCTGAACATTTGACGCACGTGAACGTCTTCATTGTGTATCATGTCAGACTAGAAGAACTGAGGTTTAACTTAATGATAGAATGAATTGTTCAGAGGGGCAAATAGAGTTATGAATATCTATTGATGTATGATAAACATCCCGACCATCGATTCTATGCCAACAAATAACAAACATGTTGTAACGCTAGAATAATAAAATAGTTTTCCATGAAAGAAGGTCAAATTATTAAAAAAACAAAGTTATTATTATCAGAGGAAA
>NW_027466516.1:747500-756004 GCF_050575085.1 Anarhichas minor
ACGTCAGATCGTTAGATCAACGTCAGATCAACTTTAGATCAACGTCAGATCAACGTCAGAATGTTAGATCAACTTTAGATCAACGTTAGATCAACGTCAGATCAACTTTAGAACAACGTCAGATCAACGTCAGATCAACTTTAGATCAACGTCAGATCGTTAGATCAACGTCAAATCAATTTAGATCAACGTCAGATCAACGTCAGATCAACGTCAGATCAACTTTAGATCAACGTCAAATCAACTTTAGATCAACGTCAGATCAATGTCAGATCAACGTCAGATCGTCAGATCAACGTCAGATCAACTTTAGATCAACGTCAGATCAACGTCAGATCAACGTCAGATCAACTTTAGATCAACGTCAGATCAACTTTAGGTCAACGTCAGATCAACGTCAGATCAACGTCAGATCAACTTTAGATCAACGTCAGATCGTTAGATCAACGTCAGATCGTCAGATCAACGTCAGATCGTCCGATCAACGTCAGATCAACGTCAGATCAACGTCAGATCAACGTCAGATCAACGTCAGATCAACGTCAGATCGTTCGATCAACGTCAGATCAACGTCAGATCAACGTCAGATCAACGTCAGATCAATGTTAGATCAACTTCAGATCAACTTTAGATCAATGTCAGATCGTTAGATCAACGTTAGATCAATGTCAGATCAACGTCAGATCGTCAGATCAACGTTAGATCAACGTCAGATCAACGTCAGATCGTTAGATCAACGTTAGATCAACGTCAGATCAACGTCAGATCGTTAGATCGTCAGATCAACGTTAGATCAACGTCAGATCGTTAGATCAACGTTAGATCAACGTCAGACCAACTTTAGATCAACGTCAGATCAACGTCAGATCAACTTTAGATCTACGTCAGATCGTCAGATCAACGTCAGATCGTTAGATCAACGTTAGATCAACGTCAGATCAACTTTAGGTCAACGTTCAGATCAACGTCAGATCAACGTTAGATCAACGTCAGATCAATGTTAGATCAACGTTAGATCAACTTCAGATCAACGTCAGATCAACGTCAGATCAACGTCAGATGAACGTCAGATCAACTTTAGATCAACGTCAGATCATTAGATCAACTTTAGATCAATGTTAGATCAACGTCAGATCAACTTTAGAACGTCAGATCAACTTTAGATCAACGTCAGATCGTTAGATCAACGTCAGATCAACTTTAGATCAACGTCAGATCAACGTCAGAACGTTAGATCAACTTTAGATCAACGTTAGATCAACGTCAGATCAACTTTAGAACAACGTCAGATCAACGTCAGATCAACTTTAGATCAACGTCAGATCGTTAGATCAACGTCAGATCGTTAGATCAACGTCAAATCGTTAGATCAATGTCAGATCAACGTCAGATCGTCAGATCAACGTCAGATCAACTTTAGATCAACGTCAGATCAACGTCAGATCAACTTTAGATCAACGTCAGATCAACTTTAGGTCAACGTCAGATCAACGTCAGATCAACGTCAGATCGTTAGATCAACGTCAGATCAACAGATCAACGTCAGATCGTCAGATCAACGTCAGATCAACGTCAGATCAACGTCAGATCAACTTTAGATCAACGTCAGATCGTTAGATCAACGTCAGATCGTCAGATCAACGTCAGATCGTCCGATCAACGTCAGATCAATGTCAGATCAACGTCAGATCAACGTCAGATCAATGTTAGATCAACGTCAGATCAACGTCAGATCAACTTTAGATCAACGTCAGATCGTTAGATCAACGTTAGATCAATGTCAGATCAACGTCAGATCGTCAGATCAACGTTAGATCAACGTCAGATCGTTAGATCAACATTAGATCAACGTCAGACCAACTTTAGATCAACGTCAGATCAACGTCAGATTAACTTTAGATCTACGTCAGATCGTTAGATCAACGTCAGATCAACGTCAGATCAACGTCAGATCAACGTCAGATCGTTAGATCAACGTCAGATCAACGTCAGATCGTCAGATCAACGTCAGATCAACTTTAGATCAACGTCAGATCAACGTCAGATCAACTTTAGATCTACGTCAGATCGTTAGATCAACATCAGATCAACGTCAGATCAACGTCAGATCAACGTCAGATCAACGTTAGCTCACTTTGATATAAATTAGTGCTGGGCAATTTAACGCGTTATTATAGCAATACACTACTTTTGAATTCATTGTTGAACTTTCCGCATAACATCGCAAAACAATCATGCGATTAATCGCCATTAAAAATGTTAATCGTTGCCAGCACTAATATAAATATAAAATGTGCTGCTGACATCATAGATGCGTTTAGTCATCATCATCATCAGAAGGGTTTAGGAGCTCTGATGATGTCACTAGTTGTGACTGATGAGTCAGTAAATGTTCCTCCAGGCTCCTTCATGCTGCTGTTTGTTTTCATTATGAACACGAGTCCTCATGTTTTAATTCATCATTTCTGTTTCACTCCATCATAAATCATAGAGGAACATGTAACCTGCTGTGAAGGGTTCAGTGTCTCTCTACACTCAGACATGTGGACAGAAGAAGACGAGGGTTCCAGTCACCAACGTTGTCGGTTAAAGGACGACCCGCTTTCCCCCTGAGACACCGCATGGTCATATCACCACACTGCTGATAGATTAATATCAATTTAAATATAAAATAATGTTTGGTTCTTCACACTAGATTTGGTCTTATTGTAAATCTTCTGTTTTTCTGCTGAAGTCTGTTCAGAGAAGAACAAAGATCCTCAGAGTCATGAGACCATGTGACTCAGTTAATTACTGTAACACACACACACACACCCTGCTCTGTGTTCACATCAGGGGTCAAACATGGCCGCCGGTCATATGTGTGTGTGTGTGAGTGTTCAGATCACATGATGTCTCTGAGGTGTTTCCCTGAGTTCTGTTCATCGGTAACATCACCGACCACAGACGTCGCTCAATAATTCATGTGTGTTATCTGAGAGGAGCGTCCAGCTGTGACACATCTGTGTGTGTGTGTGATCTTTATGTGTTTTGTAACTTTGTGTCTTTATAACTTCCTCAAAGGGAGCTGCTCCTTTCAATACATCTAAAGCAGGGGTCTCAAACTCATCTCCACTCTGGGCCACATCAGCATCACGGTCGCCTCAAAGGGCCGGTTGTAAATGTAACTTCTCCTGACATATTGGTAAATAACTGTCTCTGCATTTGATTATTGTTTATTCAAGTGTTAAAATGGGCGACTGTGGCTAAGTGGATAGCAGGGCCGTCTTTCAATCAGAGGTTCGGTGGTTCAATCCCCGGCTCCGGCTCTGCTAGTCGCATGTCGATGTGTCCTTGAGCAA
This sequence comes from Anarhichas minor, assembly GCF_050575085.1. NCBI lineage: Eukaryota > Metazoa > Chordata > Actinopteri > Perciformes > Anarhichadidae > Anarhichas > Anarhichas minor. The sequence continues at coordinate 750,842 of NW_027466516.1, forward strand.
GACACTTAACCCCAAAAATTGCTCCCGGTGTATAATGTGATAGACTCTGAATTGTAAGTCGCTTTGGATAAAAGCGTCTGCTAAATGACTGTAATGTAAAATATTGTACATGCAGTTATATAAATGTAACATATATTTAAGCACATTTCTGTTATAACTTAAATCCTTTTAATTTAGGGTTAATAAACCCACATTACTCTATCAAAGATCAAACTATCAAAGAAAATATCAAAGACAAATATCAAACACAAATTATTACAATAACTTTGTTCAAAGCTTAAAATCCTTTCAAGGGTGTGTTTGCACAATCCCACATGAAGTATTTCATGTGTTGTAAAGACACGTTTAAAGTTTTCAATCTTCTCACATACATTTACATGTCAAGTGTACAGTAACCAGCCAAAGAGCTGCTTCTGTGACTGTGTGTTTAAGTATCTCATCATTATGACTTTCTATCTCAGAAGTATAACTTTCTATCATAGTTATGACTTTCTATCATAATTATGACTTTCTATCATAATTATGACTTTCTATCATAGTTATAACTTTCTATCATAATTATGACTTTCTATCATAGTTATAACTTTCTATCATAATTATGACTTTCTATCATAATTATGACTTTCTATCATAATTATGACTTTCTATCATAGTTATAACTTTCTATCATAGTTATGACTTTCTATCATAGTTATAACTTTCTATCATAATTATGACTTTCTATCATAGTTATAACTTTCTATCATAATTATGACTTTCTATCATAGTTATAACTTTCTATCATAATTATGACTTTCTATCATAATTATGACTTTCTATCATAGTTATAACTTTCTATCATAATTATGACTTTCTATCATAGTTATAACTTTCTATCATAATTATGACTTTCTATCATAATTATGACTTTCTATCATAGTTATAACTTTCTATCATAATTATGACTTTCTATCATAATTATGACTTTCTATCATAGTTATAACTTTCTATCATAATTATGACTTTCTATCATAATTATGACTTTCTATCATAGTTATAACTTTCTATCATAGTTATGACTTTCTATCATAGTTATGACTTTCTATCATAATTATAACTTTCTATCATAATTATGACTTTCTATCATAATTATGACTTTCTATCATAATTATGACTTTCTATCATAATTATGACTTTCTATCATAATTATGACTTTCTATCATAATTATGACTTTCTATCATAGTTATAACTTTCTATCATAATTATGACTTTCTATCATAATTATGACTTTCTATCATAATTATGACTTTCTATCATAATTATGACTTTCTATCATAATTATGACTTTCTATCATAGTTATAACTTTCTATCATAATTATAACTTTCTATCATAATTATGACTTTCTATCATAATTATGACTTTCTATCATAGTTATAACTTTCTATCATAATTATGACTTTCTATCATAATTATGACTTTCTATCATAGTTATAACTTTCTATCATAGTTATGACTTTCTATCATAGTTATGACTTTCTATCATAATTATGACTTTCTATCATAATTATAACTTCCTATCATAGTTATGACTTTCTATCATAATTATGACTTTCTATCATAGTTATGACTTTCTATCATAATTATGACTTTCTATCATAATTATAACTTCCTATCATAGTTATAACTTTCTATCATAATTATGACTTTCTATCATAGTTATGACTTTCTATCATAGTTATGACTTTCTATCATAGTTATAACTTTCTATCATAGTTATAACTTTCTATCATAGTTATGACTTTCTATCATAATTATGACTTTCTATCATAGTTATGACTTTCTATCATAGTTATGACTTTCTATCATAGTTATGACTTTCTATCATAATTATGACTTTCTATCATAGTTATAACTTTCTATCATAGTTATGACTTTCTATCATAGTTATGACTTTCTATCATAGTTATATCTTTCTATCATAGTTATAACTTTCTATCATAATTATGACTTTCTATCATAGTTATAACTTTCTATCATAATTATGACTTTCTATCATAATTATGACTTTCTATCATAATTATGACTTTCTATCATAATTATGACTTTCTATCATAGTTATAACTTTCTATCATAGTTATGACTTTCTATCATAGTTATAACTTTCTATCATAATTATGACTTTCTATCATCATTATGACTTTCTATCATAGTTATGACTTTCTATCATAATTATAACTTTCTATCATAGTTATGACTTCCTATCATAGTTATAACTTTCTATCATAGTTATGACTTTCTATCATAATTATGACTTTCTATCATAATTATAACTTCCTATCATAGTTATAACTTTCTATCATAATTATAACTTTCTATCATAGTTATGACTTCCTATCATAGTTATAACTTTCTATCATAGTTATGACTTTCTATCATAATTATGACTTTCTATCATAATTATAACTTCCTATCATAGTTATAACTTTCTATCATAGTTATAACTTTCTATCATAGTTATGACTTTCTATCATAGTTATGACTTTCTATCATAGTTATGACTTTCTATCATAATTATGACTTTCTATCATAATTATAACTTCCTATCATAGTTATAACTTTCTATCATAGTTATGACTTTCTATCATAGTTATGACTTTCTATCATAGTTATAACTTTCTATCATAATTATGACTTTCTATCATAGTTATAACTTTCTATCATAATTATGACTTTCTATCATAGTTATAACTTTCTATCATAATTATGACTTTCTATCATAATTATAACTTTCTATCATAGTTATGACTTTCTATCATAGTTATAACTTTCCATCATAATTATGACTTTCTATCATAATTATAACTTTCTATCATAGTTATGACTTTCTATCATAGTTATAACTTTCTATCATAAATATGACTTTCTATCATAATTATAACTTTCTATCATAGTTATGACTTTCTATCATAGTTATAACTTTCTATCATAATTATGACTTTCTATCATAATTATAACTTTCTATCATAGTTATAACTTTCTATCATAGTTATAACTTTCCATCATAGTTATAACTTTCTATCATAATTATGACTTTCTATCATAGTTATAACTTTCTATCATAGTTATAACTTTCTATCATAATTATAACTTTCTATCATAGTTATGACTTTCTATCATAGTTATAACTTTCTATCATAGTTATGACTTTCTATCATAGTTATAACTTTCTATCATAATTATGACTTTCTATCATAGTTATGACTTTCTATCATAGTTATAACTTTCTATCATAGTTATAACTTTCTATCATAGTTATAACTTTCTATCATAATTATGACTTTCTATCATAAATATGACTTTCTATCATAATTATAACTTTCTATCATAGTTATGACTTTCTATCATAATTATGACTTTCTATCATAGTTATGACTTTCTATCATAATTATAACTTTCTATCATAGTTATGACTTTCTATCATAGTTATGACTTTCTATCATAGTTATAACTTTCTATCATAATTATAACTTTCTATCATAGTTATGACTTTCTATCATAATTATAACTTTCTATCATAGTTATGACTTTCTATCATAATTATGACTTTCTATCATAGTTATGACTTTCTATCATAGTTATGACTTTCTATCATAGTTATGACTTTCTATCATAGTTATGACTTTCTATCATAGTTATAACTTTCTATCATAATTATGACTTTCTATCATAGTTATGACTTTCTATCATAGTTATGACTTTCTATCATAGTTATGACTTTCTATCATAATTATAACTTTCTATCATAGTTATGACTTTCTATCATAATTATGACTTTCTATCATAGTTATGACTTTCTATCATAGTTATGACTTTCTATCATAGTTATAACTTTCTATCATAATTATGACTTTCTATCATAGTTATAACTTTCTATCATAATTATGACTTTCTATCATAATTATAACTTTCTATCATAGTTATGACTTTCTATCATAGTTATAACTTTCCATCATAGTTATAACTTTCTATCATAATTATGACTTTCTATCATAGTTATAACTTTCTATCATAGTTATAACTTTCTATCATAATTATAACTTTCTATCATAGTTATGACTTTCTATCATAGTTATAACTTTCTATCATAGTTATGACTTTCTATCATAGTTATAACTTTCTATCATAATTATGACTTTCTATCATAGTTATGACTTTCTATCATAATTATGACTTTCTATCATAATTATGACTTTCTATCATAATTATAACTTTCTATCATAGTTATGACTTTCTATCATAATTATGACTTTCTATCATAGTTATAACTTTCTATCATAGTTATAACTTTCTATCATAGTTATAACTTTCTATCATAATTATGACTTTCTATCATAATTATGACTTTCTATCATAATTATAACTTTCTATCATAGTTATGACTTTCTATCATAATTATGACTTTCTATCATAGTTATGACTTTCTATCATAGTTATGACTTTCTATCATAGTTATGACTTTCTATCATAGTTATGACTTTCTATCATAGTTATAACTTTCTATCATAATTATGACTTTCTATCATAGTTATGACTTTCTATCATAGTTATGACTTTCTATCATAGTTATGACTTTCTATCATAATTATAACTTTCTATCATAGTTATGACTTTCTATCATAATTATGACTTTCTATCATAGTTATGACTTTCTATCATAGTTATGACTTTCTATCATAATTATGACTTTCTATCATAGTTATGACTTTCTATCATAGTTATGACTTTCTATCATAATTATGACTTTCTATCATAGTTATGACTTTCTATCATAGTTATGACTTTCTATCATAATTATAACTTTCTATCATAATTATGACTTTCTATCATAATTATGACTTTCTATCATAATTATAACTTTCTATCATAGTTATGACTTTCTATCATAATTATGACTTTCTATCATAGTTATGACTTTCTATCATAGTTATGACTTTCTATCATAGTTATGACTTTCTATCATAGTTATGACTTTCTATCATAGTTATAACTTTCTATCATAATTATGACTTTCTATCATAGTTATGACTTTCTATCATAGTTATGACTTTCTATCATAGTTATGACTTTCTATCATAATTATAACTTTCTATCATAGTTATGACTTTCTATCATAATTATGAC
>NW_027466517.1:1347500-1395000 GCF_050575085.1 Anarhichas minor
ATGAAAACAGTCCCAGCGAAGGCACAAAGCACCATGTTATTTGCACCACTTTCTTTTCTTTTTTCAGGGAGACAGTGTTGCATTTATAACTTCTGACTGTTCTGAGGGGGGTGAATGAGGCAGCAGTACATTATCTGGGAACAATATCCCTCTTGTTGTGATTGTACTCTATCTTTGATGTGTCTGATGGATTATCTACTTCAGCCCAATTTTTAAAGGCTCAATTCGTTTAGGCACAAAAAGCTCAAAAGAACATAAGAATAGGTCTGCGCCTGTGACGGGTTTCTTCCAATTAACAACAAAAATGAATAACACACAACCGTTTTATTAATGAAGAAAGTGGGTTCCTGTCTTCAGAAGTGAAGGCAAACTCCTCAGAAAGAAATCAAATCCCTAAACAGCCCAAAATTCCCAAATCTTTAGATGACTGGAATCTCATTCATTTTTAAGATATACTGTACAGTTATGACTTAAGTGTCCAGCTTTTATGAAACATATCTGTGACTGTAAAACTAAGTATTTTCAACATTGCTACTACAGTACTACCTTCTATGGATGACAGCCAGTAGGAATGCATTAGCTACATAGTGGCCAGTATGAAAACATAATTCGGCCACGAGTATGAATGCACAGCTACAGTTCTAACTAATCAGGAATGCATTTAGAAAGATAATTATTCAGATCGTTGGTCGCTCCTCCTTTATGAAAAGCAATAATCTGCTTGAATCCTATTTTTATCAACGTCCTGTAAAAACTACGTTGATGTTTATGAGAGAAAAGGAAGATTATGAGTTTCAGAAAAAAAAAAGTTGTATGAGAACATATGTATACAGTCGATCGGTCTTTTTTTTTTTTTAAATCTGTTTTTCCACTTTAACTAGGGATTATGTTCTATGACATCCAACCCTCCCAAACAAAGTGAAACAGTGACAAATACAGTCAAACAATATGAGCCTGATTCCAGTACTAATAGGATGTTGATGAAGCTGTGCACGAGGAGACACTGGACATACCCTCGCCCCTCTCGAGTCCTTCTCTCCACCTAAACATCCAGCGTCAAATTGTTTAAACATTCCTTTCCTAAAACCATCCATCAGCCGGAGAGAAGGGCCCGGCTCCATCCCACATGACTCCTAAACCATCCAGCAGACTGTTTAACGCATTGAAAATACCTCATGTTGTGTGACCCTCCGCTTTGCAGTGTGCCAGCGAGTGCCGCACCCCTGCACCCGTCTCTACTCTGAGACCAAGAGTGTGCCCGTGTGGGAGGATGGAGTGTGCCACTACCTGTAAGTCACATCAGGCTGTGGAACTGCTGTTCCGGCCTCGCATGCTTATTCTCATCACGGAGCTGAAGAAAAGCAGAGCTCGTTTGTGACTAAACGGATCCGTGTTTCATCCTTCGCAGGTACAAAAGGACGTATAAAGTACAGCAGGATGTTTGTTATCGAGAGATTTGTGAACCGACGACTCCAAAGAAAAGTCAGAGTGAGTTTTAGTAAAAAGCTGTCTGAGCAGTGTTGAAGTTGTTTTTAAGCAAAGAATCCAATGTGACTCGTTTCACACCCTGATATTATCTTTCCTAACAGTCAGAAGAACAAACAGACAACAATAAAAGGTTTGTTTTCTTTAACACAATCAACAGAATTGTACTTTTTGCAGTGAAATGTCCCCTCCAATCATGTACTGTATATGCACAAGATCGAAAGATGTTTAACAATTGTCTTAAAAATGTTCTTCTTTTATTTCTAGAGCACTCGGGTACTGATGAAAGGACCGTCATCACTGTCATGTGAATAGCCCTAACTTCAAATTTGGTGTTTATAATCTACTTGAAGTAACTGATTCTTTTTTGTGCTGAGAAACTGTCAGAGCCCACTGTAACATTTTTTTTTTTTTTAGAAACAGTCCATCATTCATTTGGAAATAAGGTTGTGTTTGTTCATTCCTGAGAGCTGTGTTTGGAGCTCCACGCCTCATGAGAGGACTTCAGTCGATCAGAGGACACATCATTTATCATAGCCGATGCTCGATGACTGATTCTACGCACAAACACACACGTGTGCAAATGTTAACGGTGAGCAGTCGGCTGTACCGCATCGGAGACCTTATATACCTCATGTCCATGTCCATGCTGACACATTAGGAGAGGTTTTTTAGGATTTGTGATTCAGCTGCAGGTGTTGTCCCTCAGGTAAAATAACTGTAGAGTGTTCCGAGTCCCCCCCCCCCCCCCCCCCTGATCTCCTTATAAAGACGATGGGAAATGTATGCTTTCTCCACACTCCATGAATTCATCTCTTGCTCTGACAATGGCGCACAGTGTTTCCTGTGTATAAATATCCTTCTCTGTGTCTTAGCAGGCATCACTGCTCGCTATTCTGTAAATAGTGTTTATAGGCCATTTTGTAGTTGAATATTTTAATAATAAAAATGTTAAAATGTTTTGTGCTTCCTGTATCTTTTGTGGTGTACATATGCATCCTGGATTATTTCTTAGAAAGTAGACAAAGTCTCCTAGTATCCACTGTATTTCGGCTCAGTTTATGATTTTACATATATGCATAGGAAGCTGCTTAATGTTTACTTTCTAGCAAATCTGTTCAGGTAATGCTGTAGTATTACCATCACACAGACATGGTCAACACTTTCATTCAAATAGCTCTGGGTCATTGGTATGATGAAAGGGCACCAAAAATAGGTGGATAGGAAGTGGGGAACAGGCCACTGGTCTCTAGTTAGAGACCATCTTGTGATGGGATCAAGCCAGCTGCAACGCCAAATCGGGCCAGGGGCGTAATGTGGTAAAAGTTCCCACTTCCTACCTTGCGCCCGTGCTCGGACCACAACCATCTTTGAACCCGGCCTTCATTTTGATCTCAACTACACCTCTGTAAAGTTCCAGGATGGCTTCTTGCATGGCTGTGATGCTGTCACGTTGACAAAATCTGTCCACAAACATAATTCGAATAATTTAATGTATGCAGCACAGTTTGAAATACAACAAAATCTCAATCTGCTTCCCATAAGGGGTAAAACAATCACAGTACAATGTTTAAACCGATCAATTTACACAAAAGAATAATGCGTTTATGAGGGTATAAATGGGATAAATAAAATTAGAGATGAAATAGAGAGCCAAGTTTAAAAGGAAAACACATATGAACCAGGACCCTTGAGGAAGACTGACATTAACACATGGCAAAGTACTCAAAACTGCTTCAGTGGTAGCTCCTGCTGCAATCTGTGTCTCCAGGACCACATTTTGCAACGATGACAAGGTGATAACAATACCAGCGTTGTTGTTGCCGCTGGTATAACAAGCACCTGACTGGAAGTGTTTTAACAAAAGTTTACCAAGAGGAGGGAAGGGAGACCAAAGCCTGTTTTGATGCACGACTACAGGAATGCTGTCTGTCACCTAAAATGTCAACCATTACTACTTTACATCATAGTGTTGAGTGGCTGTGGTGCACAGTGCGAAACCCAGACTTGCAAAAAATAAACCCTGACTCTAACTTGAATCCACATGATGGGACAGAACAGCCTCTCTGCTTAACAACTCAACCACGTAACAGTGACAATTCCTCATATGCATCAGCAGACTTTGTGAAATTTCACTTCTTCTACATCTCAGGACTCTACATACAGAAAAGTGGCACGTTAAATGAAAAGCCTACGTAAGAGACGACAAAAGCAGATGCTTCCATTCAAAGCAGGAGGGGCTCACTGAGTGACTTGATGAGTAAAACGATATGCTACGGCCTTCACATTCACAAGATCTTAATCCTGCTCAACATCATAGGGGAAATCATCAAAAGACTAAACTGGGGGAAATCCTTTGGAAGCATGGTGTTTCTCCCTCCAGTAGAGTTCCAGGGGGCTCCTGGTCACCCTAAACCTTACACTTGTGTATTCTACACAATGACTATATGGTGCCAAAGCTCAGCTACTACAATAGGCCTCTATAAAGTCAATGTTTTACTACTAGCAGTGCTGCCGTAACTAGTGTAAAACCAATGTTATTTAGCATGGTGTAGTCTACATTTGAATTGAATGTTGTGTAATGTTGTGTGGTGGGTTTCTCTAGGCTTTAAGTTAAATAGAAAATAACAAAATTACACTTTTTAACAGTCCACCCTTGCATAGTGTTTTACTTTAGTTTATGTTCTCTGGACAGATGGATCAGCAACATGTGGGTGAAATAAGTTTTGAATTGTCTTGTGAAAAAGGCAGTTTTAGACCCAAGATAAAAGGACAGGTTAGTTGGCCTGTACCTCCCACTGTTCACATCGCTGAGGGCCCGTGATTGAAGACTACTGACATGACCCCTGAGACCAAAACAAACCAAAACCATACATGCACTCAATGTAATCATGTCTTTTAATAAAAGCTGATGTCTTACTTCCAGTTTTGGTGGTCTCGGTTAAAATATATCTACTTCTAAAAAGCGGACTTGTCATTATATCGCAGTATTTGCATTTGGGCATGTTTAGGATAATCATCCCACTCCAGATCTGCGGTTTGTGTGCTGCCTTCAGTGAACCTCGGACTGTCCCACGTGGAACGTGCCTTTCCTACCTTCTGCCCATCCTTCCCAACAACAAATGTGACACACAATGACAAGTACGGATTTTACAATATGTTTGGCTTCAGTGCTCAGTTAATGTGATAAAAGTGACTGGTTATATGCTTTTTTGGTTCATTATTTACATTCAGTTTGTTAAACTATCTCCGACGGCACCTGAAGGCAACATACTTCTGTAGTTAGAGCCCCCGCTGCCCCCCCCCCCTCCCTGCTCCGAGTGAAAACTGAGATAGTGAGCAAAGAGCGACGGGAGGAAGGACCATGGAGGGAGAAAACTGGATGTATTAGCTAGTTTGCTACTTCAGGGCACCTTTTTCCTACTTTCCCTTTTGCCTGCGCATATCAAAGCGCCTCAATGTGGCGATATCCGGTGTGAGTTTTATGAGCTGGGAAAACGTCGTAAACATTCAAACATTCAACGAGAGTCCGACCGAGGACGGTTAGCACAGTCCGACGAAAGTTAGCCCGCTCCGGCTAACTTAGCCTGCCTCTGCTAGCAAGAAAGGACAAAAAAAACAGGCTAGTGGAAAAGTAGGAACGGGTCAAAGTGGCGCTGCGGCGTAAAGTAACTAGTAATGTTGCCTCCCGGGATTAACTTCAGATACGGATGAGAAAGACGTTGGCGACTGGGGAACACCGAGAACGACCGCGAGCCAGACGACCACCGCTATGTTGGGGCTGATTCACGGCTCTGGCAGCCCGCCGGAGTCCCGAGGGTGGCCCCACTCGGTGCTGTGGAGGCTGGGGGGCTTCTTCTTCCTCCTGCTGCTGGAAGGGGCTGGCGGCCTGGCCAACCCGAGCACCACTTCTGGCGTCAACAACATTCAGCCGAGTGTCAACATATACATGAGTGTCGAGGAGGTGAAGACGCTTTTGGGTAAGAAGGCCTGCGAGTACAGACAGCTGTCTTCAAACTTTGTTTGTATCTCTGTGTGTGTGTGTGTGTGTGTGTGTGCGCGCGTGCGTGTGTGGTGATGCAGTTGTGCCAGTGTGTCCCCCACATCTGCATTTTTCCTTCTAAAACGCGACTGAACTCTAGTGAAGTATTGCAACTCACTCTTCTTTTTGAGCAATCACAGTGTCATATACAACACGAGACCGTTCGGATCTGGGTGTGAACTGGCCCACAGGAGAGAATTTAACTTTTGACCCAAAGAGCACGAGCTCTGCTGTAAATCTTCAAAGTTAACTGTAACGCATAGAATGGAAAAGTCTCCCTTAATGCTGTTATAGACACTCTCAATATCCTAAAATAATAATTAGAAGATAACAGAGGAAAATAACATTACTTCTTCTCTAAAATTCCTCATGCTGTGGATATATGTAAAATAAACATTTACCAAAGGCATCACAGATGTAGTCAATATAATTGATTTTTATGAGCTGTGCTGTCAATATTGGACAATAAAGATCAAGATGTAATACTTGATTTATAAACTGTATACTGTGTAAACGTGTGGATCTTAAATCAGAGCGACCCTTATGTCCAATGTTGGCTCAACAGTAGAGATGTCCTCTAATATTCCCTCACACAAGAAGAAGCCAAATGTTCCATCATTGAGAAACCAGTCTGGAAGCAGCTCCACAGCTGTTGTGTGGTTTTAGCGCATCAACAGAGGTATGCTGATGTGTCACCAGGAGTTGTGGAAAAGAAGGAAGTGACTACAGCATACATTTGAGACGGCGACCAGATAGGATGTTAGTGGTTGTGTGTCAGTGTTCGGTGATGTGAAGTGAGGAGAGCTAAGTTTGGTCCAGCGGGTTGCTATTGCTGCAGAAGATGCACAAAGTTGTGTTATGATTTAGCCTTGGGCATTAGTATTTGAGCTATACTGTACACAAAGATTTTCTTAAGACCTGCACAGTAGACCGAATTGCGCTGTTTTTACTCCACAGTTTGTCTGTTGGAAGTCATGTTGGCTATCATGATGTCTGTGACTGTTAAATGTCCTTTATCCTCGTTCAAAGGTTGAGCCGGTTTATGGATTGGTCCTTCACAGTTAATTTTGGGTTTACTGAAGATGTGATGAAGGTGCAGTTTGAGAACCAGTCATTTACCACTGCGAGTGCCACTTTTCAGGCTAATGACCGGGTAGAGGTGGTGAGGCGCGATGCCTCTGTGGAGGGAGGAAGCTGATCCTGCAACTTCTCAAATTGACCTGTGCGCTGCCGGTAATAATTGTATCATCGCCCTCGTCGTGGCATCGGCATTTCTTTGCATCAGATGGGATCCGGTCGGACTCGGCTACATTTTGTGTCTGTCGTCAGATCAATTAGGAGGAAGCGTCCAGCTTTTGAACAGGAAGTTGTGTTGGCTCACCTCGTCATGCTGCGTATGCAGAGTTATTACCAGCACGTTACTAAGTTTGAACTCAATCATGAACTCAAACCGTGTCCGGTCGTGTGAAGAAATCTCTTAATGTTTGACAACGACATGTGCCGAGCTAAAAGTGTGTGGACAGAAACTTCCACGATTCAGTGGCAAGGTAGCAAGGAATGTAATCTTCTAAAACCGTGAACCACAAAGGGCTTGTGTCTGTTCAGGGCAGTTAGGGAAGGGGAAGCCTGTACTGGACATGGGAGTCTCGGGATCACCAGGCATGGATCTCCCAGGACGGGGAGCGAGTATTCAGATCGTACTGCTGGGACATTAGAACATGTTCACGGTAGCCATTTGTTTAGATTAGCTCAGTGTGGTTTCTTTATTTATTTCAATTAAGACGGCAGCAAATTAGAACGTGTGTTTTGTAACCGAGCTTGTAGATAAGTGCATAATGATTTGTGATTTATAATATGGCATATAGATTGGTGAGGACCAAAAGATAGCCGGGTCCTGGACCTGCCACATCAATATGGATCATTTTATTAGGTACACCTGAGCTGTTCTGCTATGGCATGTCTACATGTCTACCTTTTTGCTATCGTCATACGGGTAGTGCTGAACAAACTAATCCTTTTTGAATTAAAAGAGTTCAAGTTTCAAATCACATGAGCCATGATTTCAGTTGGGCTTTATAGCAGAACTGTCAACAAGAACTCAGTCACCTGTACACACGGGTCAGTTGTTTTCTAAATCCCATCAGCATGTTTCACACTCAGCTCCATTGGATTCAGTCTTACTCTTTGGGTGAAGATGCCGATTAGTTTGAGTCCCGTCTTAGTCGACGACTACTCAACGTTATTGTTTTAGAAGACAAACACTCATTACATTTTAATCAACTTTTGGTCAAAATGTTTCCTCTCTTTATTTTGTCATTTATTTATTTATATTTCAGTCAATGTAGTCTAGTCCAAACCAATAATGTTGTAATTTTCTATATTATCTTATCTTGTTAAAAAATACAGGTTGAATGAACTCATTCACCTTATTAGGAGGTCAGTCCACTCACACGCTGTTATGAGCCACTGTGCCGGCCAACATGCAAAAAAACAAGCAATATTGTATTGTTGAAATGGTCAGTTAGTGTTTAATGACGTCGGTTCCCTCTCCTCTTAGTCATGGAATAGAAAGTTATTTTTTTTTAATAACTTGGGGTGAAATTATGAAGCCTTGCTGCTGTCTCGCTGTTCTTTTCAGCAGCTGGATTCTGCGTTCGGGATTTAATTTTGATAACTTTAACAAACAGCCTGACTCTCTGGGGGGGGGGGGGGGGGGGTGTATGGAACAGGAAAAAGTCATGGCTGAATACAAACTGGCGCAGCAGCGTATATTTGTCTGTGGATGAAGTGCAGCAGCATCCCTGATTGTTTCTGCATGTGACTGACGGGGAGAGAAGCGACTCTCCACATGCATTCCTACCCTGAGCTCCCAGATCAGCTGCGTCTCAAGACCCGCATCCTGGCTCCGAATTGTGTCGCAGCTGCCGGCTCAAATTCAGTTACTTCAGCCATACTTAACCCATTGACTCACTTTTTGCTGTACGGCAGTTGAAAAGTGTTAAAACATCCCTGCAGGCTGTTGCTTGCATGGCACATTTTCCAGACCCGGAGTGGAGGAGCTGCTACAGATTTGAGTCAAAAGCTCATTAGATGTGAAGCCACCTCATTGATCAGACTTCTGTGTGTGTGTGTACAGTTATAGATTTGTGGAGCGTTATGGAGGTCCATGATGGTTATGACAGATAGTGACAGGAACTCAGATGGGAAAGAAATTACATTTGAGTAGTAGGAATAGAGGGAATAACAGGTGTGATTCAGTCCCACTGGAGAGACTGTAAAGCACCAGAAATAAGGCCCTCACAGTTTTCCCGACCACACGCTGATATATTCAAATGGCTTATTTTATTGAAGCAACAGTCTGAAATGCAACGATAACCAGTTTGCAATAATAAAAGGCTGAATCCAGTGGTGTTGTTTGGCATTTCTGCTTAAAAAATGACATTAAATGACTATCACAATAGATCCCGATTCGATTTTCTATCCGTCAGCTATTTTAAACTTTTTAATCCCAAGCAAGTGCCACATGTCAATGTTTACAATGAAGGTTTTACAACTTTTCAACCTTTTTAATTTAGAGGTTGCTCAGAAAAGTACGACAGCCGGGTGAGCCTTACTGCATTCACAAGGCCCATGACCCAAGCTATGACATCGCTTTCACTGCCTTCAATGGCTTCCTTTCTCTCTCTCTGTTTCCTGGCATCCCGACGATCCACGTGATCACTTAGAAGATGACGTAAAAATCAGATTTCTGTACTTCCTTTTGCTGTCTCCTATAAATGGCCTTTTAGCCCAGTTTTCCACAGTAGACCAGGCAACGCATAACTCTGAGGAATTTCCTCCTGGTGGAAAGTAAGCACTAAGAGTCTGTCTTCTAGGTCTTGCATGGCGTCCTCGCTGTGTTGTCGCTGCTCACTGTCGTAGTGCCGGGTTGCTCCACTTCAGGCTGAAGCATAGCTGCACAACACAAGCAGTTCCCTGTTAAAGTGCTTGAGGGAAGAGGAGCTGCACTTGTTGGCAGATTCTAATCGGACAAACTCCACCTGGTATTACAACCGGCTCATATGTTGTACTTTTAAAATAAATACTGACATTCTCCCGTTTGATTTCACCGTGACTTCCAGCAGGGGAAATTCTAGCAAAGTGAATCTTTTTTTCCACTCGCCCGACCAGTTGAGGAGGTCAGAGTTTGGCTTAAATCTGGCTGAGCGTGCAAAAACGGAAATACAGGTCTAAGAGATATGAACTAAAATCGTCAGCGTATTGTGAAGAGCCATGTGCCCTCTCCTCCTCCTCCTCCTCCTCCTCTTCCAAAGAGCTGAAAGGAAAGCAGGGGCTTTGAAAAAGGCCCGTGAACAGTGAGGAGTGATTGGCAGCAGCATTCATTTCCTCCATGCCACTCCAAGGATCCCTTTGGTTGAATAGAGAAGCCCCCGCTTTCACATCTTTTGTCTGAGAGCCGCTGCTCTCAGACAAAAGATGTGTGGGTGCCTTACAGGAGCTTCTGTAAAGTAAAGCAAGCACACATTTTATAAATTGTTACCCTTGTGGTAAAATGTGTAAAAGCTGGTTTTTTTTGTATGTCCGCATGACAGCAAATGCCACAAGAATTTGAGTGTAATTCTATTGAGATCACTGTTATGCTGGAGTTACATTGATTGATTACGGTAGATGTTGAAGTCAGGGGTTTGCCCTCTGGTTTCTCTCTCATTTCTATAATATAAGAGTTAGGAAACACCTTTTTAAACAAAAAAAAAAAAAGCACAAGAATATTTGACCTTGCGTTCACAACCCGGCCTTTAAAAGTGCACTCACAAAGCTGCCCATGTGAAACGCCGTCCAAAAATAGAGGAGCGAGATGGTGTGTGTCAGACCACTGAAGTGACTCGTTAGTTTGCCTCAAACCGCTAATCTTGTTTTTCTTCTTCAGCAAACCAGTTGATATTTGTTGAGTAAACTAAGGAGCCCCTTTAAGCAACAAATAGCCGTCAACGATGTGCCTATAAAAGAGGCAGCGGCAGACAGTCCTGCTCAGATTCCTTCATCCTCGCCTGCCCTCCAGCCACCTCATGGAAATAAAAGAAGGAAACTGATGTGAGGTTTCTTTGAAGCCAATCAAAGACAAACCGCAAAGATTGTGACCTAATGTGTGTTTTTACTTTCCAGCTGAAAGACCCTTTCAGATGTGAACATTTTAGCGACCGGCGTTGCTTTCGTCAGGATGTTTGGTTGAGCTTTTCCGAGAACACGCCACATAATGACATCCACGGTATCACTGCGCCTTCCTTGTCATTTTGCACTTTGATACTGATGCTTTTCTTCAATTGCAGGAGGTGTGTTGGTTTTCTGTTGGGACATGCACTAACGCTTGTCTGTGCCCAAAACCTCTCTCTTGGAAAGAAAGGTGTGCGGCCGCCAGCGAAACAGCCTCAGTAGTCAAGTTTCCATCCAAATGTAGCACAGATATACAGGATTTTAACCGAATTTTCCACAAAAATCAGCAAAAGGAACGACTTGTGTCCGTGTAAAGCAGAGTGGTTTGGTAGCTAATGGGCAGTAAAATGGCTTTCAAGATTCCTTAAAAGAAAAAGTGCGGGCCATGTATGGGAACGAACCTCGTCTGCACAATGTGTCACTAGAGGCCGGTCGGTCCACCGAGGGGTGAGCGCAGTGCAGTAGTCCGCAGGGCCCCCATGATGCCGCCGGGGGTCCTGCCCACTTCAGCAAGATTCAATCGCTTCCCACACTTCAAGGGTTACTATAGCACAACTCAAATGACATACCCAGTCTTACACCAATCCTGCAGACTTTGTCACCAGGAAGAAGAGAAAACTCTCTAGTGCCCCACATCTCCAGAGAGTAAACGGTGACATGGGATGGCATGTCTGAACCAAATTCCTCGTGTTCGAGTGGATGTTATTAAAGCAAAGGGTAAAAAAAAGCAGCTTCCAAGTCTAAATCGGCACTTTAAAGTTCTGCTTTATCTGAGTTTGGTTTGAGTAGGTCATCATCCAGACTATGTTGGTCCCGGTGTCCCCTCTCGTTGAGCATCATCTGTTTGAATAGAATCTGTCTTTGAATGATTGTCAGTCAGCTGTATTGCGTTTGTTCACACGGGGAACTATTTTTAACTTGACATGAAATCATTTGTCGAGATGTTTTCCTACAATGAGTTAACCTAATCAAGCTGCCAAATGTGTTTGTTTTTATTTTGGGTTGTGAAAAACTGTATGGCTGCTGATTTAAGCTGCAATGCAAAAATGTAATGCATCATCATTTCTGGACGATTTCTGAAAGTTCTCCAGGGTGTTTGTTAATATGCAGCAAAAACATGGATTATATGTTTAGAATTGTTGTTTTCCCAAGCATTGTTTTCTGATGGTACAACCCTGGAGGCAATAATGAATGTTACTTAATGAAGACAGGAGCAGAAATAGTACTCTTTAATAATCTTGCTGTTACCTGTCAGCTGACAGATTAAACTGCTCATCAATCCATAGTGATTTTAGCATCGGGCTACTTTTCACGACGTCTTTTTCAACCACAGACCAAATCCCGTCGTCCTCACTTTATAGCTGTTCTTGTGTGTGTGATATCTTAGACCTTAAAGTCCTTCCTACATTAGCCCCCCCTCCCCCTCCTCCTCCCCTCCTGCCTGATTCATGGCTGTGAACTTGTTTGGAGTTTCCAGTTGATAGTTTCCCGCCGGCCCTCGTTTTCTCCTTCCATGGTTAACGTCGCCAGTATCCTCCCAGCGAGAGGGAGTGTTTATCTCCGGAGCACTCAGGGATGAAGGCTTTGGGAGGTAAAGTGTCGGCACAAGAGGGTCTTTGTTGTGTCCGCCCTGGACCTCACCACCTGGCCAATGCCACCTTTTGTTCTGCTCTTTCTGCAACGCGATCCACAGATTTGCAAGAGAACACTGCATGTCGACTAGAAAACGTTATAGAGCTCGAAACGTGAAGACAAGCTAAGATGCTGCTGTAAGTTACAGTTTTGCGTTGACATCTGCATACGAAAGGAACGACCATTTCTGTGTCCATGCTAGGTTCAATGTCTGCACCAGTAGGGAGAATGTGGCAGGAGGGAAGTTAGTGAGTAATCCTGTCTCCCCTCCCTCAGCTGAGAGAAGTGTCAATGTGACCTTGAGCTAAGCACTTCAATTAGGAGGACTGATCGTACTGGGCAGCTTTAATGCGTTGGTACTCTAGGAATGTCATTAGGGTGTCATGTGGAAAGAGCAGTTGATTTGTGTTGTGTTGAATTTGTACAGTGGAGTGGAGAAATGCTTCCTGTAAAACAATATCTCAAACTATCTAAATAATAAATATCTCAAACTTAATTTAAAGTTTGTCCTGCATTAATGTCTGGAGCACGCTGAGTGCCAGCCCCCAAAAATACAAGTATGCACCTGAATGTGAGCGTGACACGTCTCCTTTAAAGGCCCCTAGTTGTCTTCCCCACTTGGCCGTGCACAATGCTGTCACGTGCTGAAAAGATTTCAGAAGCTCCGTGTAAAGCAGCGAGCTGTTACCAGTCAAAGAAAAGGCCAACATTGTCCCGAGTAGCAGAAACCAGGTTCTGAGAGACGGCATAATCCGCTGATCAAGTCACTTGTTGATGAATGATGTCATTTCATCATATTTTTCAATAAACGATGTCACATCATGTAATCGCGCATTGCAAGCACGGCGCTAAAATGCAGCACTGATTTTAACATTGGTTGTTATGGCTGCGTGTCACTGTGGGACAAATGATACGCAGTGAAGCCTAGTTTAATACAAACAGTGTACACGTCAGAATGTGCGCGCTGATTGAGCGGCTTAATGACTTCTTATTTAGAGTAAGTCATGAAAAATTGTTTCCACTGAGGCGATGATGAGATGAATGATCACAGTAATCATTTATTTGAAAATGTCAGACAGATTTAGTTTTAGTATTATTTCATCAACAAATCTTGGTGTAATTTATTCCACGCAGTATCAAAATGTGAGCATCGAGGATTCGTAACTGTAAACATGAAGTTTGATGTTATTTCTGGAGTTGAGTGTTGTTTTCAGATCGGTGCAGGTGATACAGCGTATTATGCCCTGGCTATTGTTAATCTCTTGACACCAGCATGGAGAAATGGAAATGTCCTGCAGGAAATAATCCCTCAAAACACAACACAGCTGCCAAGTCATCGCGCTGGAATTCAGAATGATGTTGTTCATTTTCCATCAGCGTTTAAGCAAACAAAGCGAGGAACTTAATACGTTGTGACCAAACGAGAATCTTGCTTACAGGCCCACCTTCTACTAAAGCCGTCTCCCCGTTCCAGAGAGCAGTGAGTGTGAGTCAGAGATGAAACTGTGTGGTTCCACTTCCTCAACCTCAGGAACCACTCATTCCCCCGCTCCTCCGTCTGCGAACACTGACAAGGCCCCTGTCGCCATTCCCTCATGTTCCTGTTCAGAAGTCGTTGCAGTTCGGGTGGGTGTCTATGGGGCTGTGGGAGGGACGAACGTGAGCCAGACTCACGCTGGTCCTCTTTGGGCCTTTTATGCCTGGTTGCATAGTTTAATTGGTATCAAAGCGGTGTGGCCACATGTTGAGACGAGGGAGGCAGACGGAGCTGAGCATGAGAAAGGCAATTATTCCGGGACTCGACTGTGTGGTCATGTGCACACATCTGCTGCCTCTAGTACCTACATATGTACAGTTATTTGTGCTGTGGACAAAATATCAGTGTCACAGCGTTTTACAATTCCAATTGTCCAGTTGCTTATTTAAGGCGGGGCTAAAAGTTTAACATGTTGTCATGTTGTATGAATTTATATTTTTTTCCCACACAGATCTTAGCATGTGTTATCACGACTCTGCAGTTTACCTCAGGTCTACATAGATGGATGGCATCTTTCAGCTCATTGTTTTGGTATTACGACTAACAACGTTACTATTTAGGTTCACTGTCTCACACTGCATCGTTGTGAGATGCAGAAGGCAGGTCAAAGCTCTCAAAGTGGACCACCTACCTACTCCTCACCAGACGACCAACAAAGTTAGAGACTAGCTACAAAACAGACAAGCGGGCTGCTTAAATCAGGACACATGTGATTCAACGAGCCACATTTGGCTTCCCTTCTAATGTCAGATGCAGGCTCATCAGAATATACACCCCCCATCTGAGTATCTCCACCCACCCAACTACCATCGCAAAGGTGCAAGCCAGTCAGAGCAGACTGGGCTTTTTTTTGTAGGGGGGCTTAACGAGACGCTAAAACCAAGGTTTTAAGACCGAGGGTGAATGCAGGTATATTCAGACAGACAGTATATGAAAAATCCAGTGTTCTTTGATGGTTAAAGCATGTAAATATGTTCTAGTAGAAACTCAAAATACAAGCAAAATACGTCCCCTTTAACTCAACGTCCACTTATTAGCCTTTTTCTAGGGTTTTTCACTTTCATCCCCTGGTCCTCATCAGCAGGTGTTTTTCTCCGTTGTCATAGGGTCTTAACCGAGTCTGACAATGACATTTATTATTATTAACGTCTCTCTGTCCATGACTTAGACCATGAGATGTGGTTGAAAGCTTTGGGGAAATGTTTGTGCACTTTGTTTTAAGATGTTTTGCTAGTTTAAGTTGAATGCTAAAAATGCTATTTGGATAATCAGTCATAAAAATCATATTTGTTTTAAGTAATTGCTCATAACTTTACTTTCACTTTTTTTTTTTTTACATGTATAGAGCTACCTTTTAATTTCAACCATGGGTTTTAGTAAAGATGTACACGGAGCAGTGTCTTAGGAAAGGGAAAGGACAGCCAGCCATCTTCCTCCGCGGGCCTGGTTGGAGACTAGTTTATGTAACACCCTCCGAGTTGGTAAATGCCTGAGACTGTTTTTAATTGAGCCAATGTGAGAAAGGTCTTTGAGCCGGAGCTCTGAGGTAGCCCGAGGGTATCGGGGGGAGCCCGGGCACATTCTTCCCCTCTCTTTAAACTAGATACTCACAGACTGATAGACGGACCCCACTCGCACACAGCGTTCAAGGACTGATGGCACTGCCCCAGGCCGGGGTCGGGGGATTTCACCATTATACATTAGACATGCGTGACTTTTTGATGCAGCAGTGAGGAAAATAAGGAATGGTTGAACAGACTGGGTGTTGTATGCGAGTCCCGTTTTATCTAAGGCATGCCAATCCCTTCCTCTTAACCCTTCCCCTGCCCAATTGTGTTTCCTGGATAGAAAATCGCAGTCATATTTGAATGTTGCCTCACGTCAACGTTTTGAAGTTTTTCACTTTGGGCACTTAAGAGGTCTCGAGTACTACCAGATGTGGTTAGTCCATCTCCTTTATTGTGGGGAACCCCCCCAATCCAAGCTGGCGGTCTGAGTGGATATTTTACCATTTTCCTCAGGCTGTGTCTAAATCTACCTCTATGTTGTCTTTTATCCCCAGTGTGCTGGTTTTTCTCTCTTCTTCTGGATTTCCAAAATATTTCTCATAAAATACAATGTTATGTGCTCTGCCCTCACACAGGCCTAGACGCAGAGCTCTACTATGTGCGAGACGATGTGGTGAATCATTATGCTCTCTCCTTCACCCTGCCGGTGCCCAGTGAGACCAACAGCCTTCACTTCTCATGGCACTCCAAGACAAAGGTACGTCTCAGAGACTGCAATCATCGATTAACCCCTTCAATACATGCTACAGTTGTACACGCATGCAAGGCAACCCATTTCTGTGTTGACACCTCTCGTTCATTCCGTGTTCATAGGTTGACTACCGGCTTGGCTTCCTCATGGACAACCCTGTTGCCATGAACCAGCCACGGAGCAACATCTCCATTCAGGGGGAGGTGCCCCGTGTTCCCTCTGGTTTGTCAAATACCTACTTTTTTGTTGTGTCATGCGCTCATACCTGCAGTTTGCAGACTTTTCAAAATGGTGTCTGGAAATCCATACTTCTTTAACTGTGTCAATTGGAATTTTTGGAAATGATGATAGTTTCACCATCAGCATTTGATCAGTTTGGTCCGATAACATTTGGAAATTCTAGAAGAGCCACACAGCATTTTATCCCATTTAAATCAGGAGAGGGCTGATCGTAACTTTGCCAGCTAGGTCATCGGAAGTCTGTGGTGCACATCATGGACGTATGAAGAGAGCTGGATACAGCGTTGGAGGCTGTTCTATATATACAATTGCTCAGTGGCGCATGAAGCCAAAAAAAGCATGTCTTCTGAGTATAAAATGACCCAGGGCAAGCACACTGGTGTTGCCTTCAAACCCGCCTCCCAGCCCTCATTCCAGCATTGGTATCACTCACATGAACAGAGGAAGGAAAATACCTTCAAGGCTAACAAAATCTGGCCACCAGTATCTTTAAACTCCCTTATTACTACGTTATATCTCGTCTGTTTTATCCATATAATAGTGAAAAAACGTCAAGTTGCAGTTCTTTGGAGGGTTATGTGCCTGAATATGGCGGCTGCGGTGATTAGTGCAGGGTTGTACGACGGTGTCATTTAAATGGCTCATTTGTGTGACGCCATGCTGCTAGTGTGCTGGGTGCTACCAGTGATTGTCTGTCTGCATCGACAGATTTAAAAAGCGCATTTACTTTCAATAACTAACCAGGATGTGAGGCCGATCAAAACGTTGGGTTTTAAACTGGTGCTCAAGTTAAGAAATGAGTGGCGTCACTGCTGGTTTGCAAACTTTTAAGTATTTTGAAAATGTTGAACTTTTTCCTTTCGGAATTAATTTCATAATTTCTAAATGACTAAACTGTACAATTACAGTCCTGGTGTTAAAGTTGTAAACACCATTGTAACAATTACACGCTTCTGCCCAACTTATACGACATAAACAAGTCATTCATTATAAATATAGATATTTACTACTCAGCGATCTCATACAGCTCCGACATGTGATTGCTAATAAAGATTCAGACCGGATATCAGGAGACCAAGGTTCTCTAAATGACGCTTGTGTGTTGTGTGTGTGTGTCTCTACAGTCTTTAGAGTGGACCTCTTCTGTTCCGGCAAGGTCGATGGAGAGGCTGTTTTAACAGTGCAACTCAATCTGACCATCCATGCCAACAACTACACAGTGCTGAACTTCAAGAGGAGGAAAATGTGCTATAAAAGTAAGTCTCTTAATGATCAGCTGATAAGGTGGCACAGCCGTACTGAATCAGTGTCATTACTCCTCCACCTGTGGACCGTTTCCACAGCAGACGTCTTTACGGTCATCGCAGAGAAAGCACAGGTGCAATTAATAACAGTAACGATGGCTGTGCATCGTTGACGTTATTAGTAACACCTGTGCTTTTCCTGCTATGACAACCCTAACCCTATTAGAAAGTGACACTTACTGTTTTGATACTTAGATAAAATGTTTGTTTCCAAAATATATTCCACATAGAACATGGAGTTTGAGGAGAATTTGTGTGTCAGATACTCCAGCTGCAGTGAGATGTACAGGTTTTCGTATTCCGCATTCAGTTCTGTGCTATTTTCAAACAGACTGAAGATAATTACATGTGGCCAAGAGGTCTTCTTGTCCCGTTCCTCTCGGAAGCAAATTTAGTCCCCATCTTATGTTGAGCACGAGTCAAATTAGCAGCCTAAGCGGTGCTCAGAATGTGTGCTGGGTAATCCTACCTGTCATCTTGGACTGCATCTGGAGAGTTGCAGCAGAGGAAAGCTTAGCCTAGAAGAAAGCTATTTCAGGTTTGTGTCCCTGGGCCTCCGCTTGAGAGCTTGTCCTCTCCTGTCAACTGGGAACTATCAGAGTTAAGAACACTGCGAGACACAAGTCTCTCTATTGCCTTTTATCTTGCACTCTCTTGTATTTAGTTTGTACTACCTATCTGTTTGAGGACTAAGGACTATTAGAACACGTTATGAGAAGTTTGTTTAATGTTATTGACACTTCAGTGACAGTTATGTAATTGATGATTCATCTGTTCTATTCTATGCCCTTCTCTAATGAGAGGGACTACAGATTTGGAACCAGCTTTTATTGACTACAGCAGCCAAAAAAAAAAAGATCGGCGCCGATCATCATTTAGCCTTTTGGTGGTTTCAATTTCCTTTTAAGGCTTCTGCATTTTTTTTTCTTTCAACACAGAGAGACATCTTTACATCACACAGACCACATTTACAGCGTTGTTATGTCCTATTAAAAAATGACTTCTCATACTTGGCGGTTGCTTTTTAATGTGGCATCGGCCCGATTAATCGTTGGAGTTCATGAGATGTGGTGGAACTACGTGCATGGCTCTGGCTCTTCATGACAGTGGAAACTTATAAGGGCATTTTTAGTTTCATAGAGTACATAAGCGTTGTTTATTTTCCTTTGACCATTACAGACGACGCTGAATGAAGTCTGCCAGTCAGTAGAGTTGATCTAATACTTCTCCTTCCTTCTTCCTCTGTGAACAGGAATAGAAGACCCAAAGATTACCATTCCCCTCAACAATAACACTCTTCCACGACCCGACTGTAAGTGAGCTCGCCTCCACATCATGCTCTGCTGATCTCTATGTACCAGCTCCATGTGTTGTCAATCACGGGTGGCATCAGCCTGACAAGACAGCGGTTACATTAGTACTGAGGAGTCCCTCTGTATAGCAGTGCACGTTAGTCTAACTTTTCATAACCAAGGGGTATGATACCCCCCCCCCCCCCCCCCCCCCCCCACCCCCCGGAGTGGCTGTCCTCTTCCAGTAGGATTTATTCAGGCTCTTTGTGAGCCCACTGCCCGAGTAACAAAGTGCCATTAGAGGGTTGTTTCCCTTCTGCTTGGGTAGGCCCGAGGACCCTGGGGCCCTCAGAGGCTTTTAGAGAGGTGATGAGAAAAAGCTCTCAGACACTGGATCCTGGGCAGAGCCTCTACTATTCCAGGCCTCCATTAACCCTAAGTGGAGCCCTCAGTGCTCTTATAGTTTATCTCACTCGTGTCTTTATCTCATTGCCTGACCTCATATTTTTGAAGCTTTAGCTGTAATGAGGATGGTATTTTGGTGGGCCCCAGTTTCTCCTATGCCGTGTCTAACTGTTAATGTGCGGCTTGCTTTCATCAGTAGATGGCGTGACCGCCCCCACCACCTCCACCCATGTGTTCTACATAAGTGTGAGTGTCTGCTGCGTTGTCATCTTCCTGGTGGCCATCATCCTGGCCATCCTGCACCTGCACAGCATGAAGAGGGTGGAGATGGAGGACAGGTTTGTTTATTTTTGTTTGTCCCGCCTCCAAACAGAACGTAGTCTTTTGTTGTGTATATCAGTGGAGCAACGCACGCTCGTCGCACTGAGGCTGATGAAAACCAGCGCACAGCACAGCGGATTTACAGCCAAGTTGTGTGTGTCACCTGTGGAAGTTATGTTAGTATTTCCTGCTGAATGCTGGTGTTCATAGCCCAACAAGAATAGGTCAACTCCACGGAGAGGATTATATCAAGTTGAAACCTGCACTCAAACCTGCACTCAACGTGTTCCCGTTGTTCACTTCCTGTAATCTCCCCTCCAGATGGCCACGCAGGTCATCACATATCGATGTGAGCCATTGGGACAGTGGTACATTTAACATTGTACAAAGAATGTTTTCTTGCATTCCGTGGAAGTCTGTCTTAATTGAGTTGCTGTAATGTTGTTTGGCCAAAGTGGCTCGATTCGATGACATTGCATGATGGGATCCTTGTGTTGTGCGAGAATATTTTGTACATTCGTCAACTTTAGAGCCTTCTTTTGAAAAATCACTCTGGTTTCTGATCAGCATGAGGTCGATCATTAGGTTCATTATTTTTAGGACGTTTTTTAACTGCTCAGAATTAATTAGTTTTTTGTAGCATTTACGATAAAAGGAATATCTTTGGGTTTAAATCTAAAGACGTTACCTTGGGCTTTGGAAAATTGCGACGTATTATGGACCTAAAAATTAGTCAAGAAAATAATTGTCTGATTTGTCGATAAATATAAAATAATCGTTAATTGCAGACCAAGTATTTAAATGAGTCTGTAATGAAGTCTAGATTCTTGTTGGAGAGCAGTGGCTGCTTTTAAAGATCAAAATAACCCTGGTTTTATCAGAAGTGGCGATTTACACATCACTAAATGTAAACACACACACACGCGCACTAGTTCTTTTGTAGAGATTAGTTGTTGTGAAATGTTTGCACCAACTGAACACTAGGTGTAACTGTTGCACAGCTCACTGAACCTGATCACGTGTCAACACATGACCTATTAGAGCAGAGGTTGTAAAAAGTCATATGAAACATGGTCATCATATCTGACCTGACTCTTGATTGAAATGCAATTAATTAAATATGTAAACTGGGAAGGCATTCAGTTACATTTCACAATATGCCTCAAATCACAAGGGTCAGTTGGAGTGATGGGACATTCACTTGTTCATGTAATGTAGAGTAACTACATTACATGAACACTTGTAGTTCTTAAACACACCTATTTCCCCATGTTAGTTAATATAACAAAGTCAATCCTACATTTACAAAGACTTCAGCAATACTCCATCATTTTCTGAGGTTATAACTCCAGCAGCTAGAAGCTTTTGATTGGACAGTGATTTACACATGATGTTCAGTTCTAATGGTGCAGCCGTTCTAGTAAATCTACAACTTTTAAACTGGCTTGTAGTTGCTAAGAACTTAGAGAGGACTTTATACACTAATGTAGAAATGGATTTACCAATCGCTGATGCAACCCAGCCCTGGTTCCTCTGGATAACGACTCCTGGCTCTTCTTCTCTGTGTCTTTCAGTGTGAGTGACAGCGGCAGCTCGCAAGGCCTGTCTCAGCCGTCCACCCAGACCACACAGTACCTGAGGGCGGACACTCCAAACAACGCCGCCCCCGTCACCAGTAAGAGACTTTACTCCCTCTCACCGCAATAACACCCAAAGGCAATCAAGTAACAAGATGCAGCATCAGTTCACGTCTCAAGTTAAAAACATTTTTGTAGAGGTAATTACCCGTCCAAGATGACACCTAGAAGGGCTTAAGTACATTCAGGCGGATTCAGTCTCGTCTCACACTGGTGTGTGCATACTTTTCCAAATGCAATAATCGACTGCGAATGACCCAGTTAGCTGAACTAGTGTCATAAGATTGTAATGAAGAGCAGAGTCCCAGCAGTGATGTTCTGTCTTTTTGTCGCTGCTACCCTTGTGACCCATTACAGTGTGAGCGACGTGTTGATGTACTCACCCTGTGCTCTGCGTCAGGCCAGCTGTTCGGCAGTTAGACGAGCACAAGCAGTCTTTTCTATTGGAATTGATGTAAATGTAGAACACGGTGGGAAACACAGACGTAGAGTAACAGAGTTATAGTAAAGTCTGAATATTACACTCGCCTACCTGAGAACTGTGTTAGGATTTCAGCTCTAGTACATTTCCTCCAGCAGAGTTCTTTGTTAGTTGTTCGTGGTGTTAGGTGGCAGTATGATTACTCACACAGCCCTCTGTTCTCTTGGCTGGCACCCACTCTAATTATGGGTAAGTCTGTAATGTATTAGGGAGTGGAAATAACATGGCATGCTTTGCAATATAAACACCGTACTGATCAATGTTCTGTTCACCATGTGGATTCGGCCTTTTATTTACTGTGATTACAGTGTAAGTGATGGGGCTCAGGGTTGCCATGATTAAAGCCCTAGAATTCATGTAAGATTTGACTTTTTGACAAATATTTCTTTCTAAGTCAGAGGACTTTTTTCCTTCTCTCTCATCTAATAGACTGTTTAACCTTTACCTGACCACAGTACAACTTCTGCCTGTTTCACATTGTAAACCAATTACATTTGCAGAGTGTTCATGCCTGTTATACTAATATTAATCGTCTTTGTCAGTTAAATTTTAAAGGAACACATCTTGGAAAACATGCTTATTTACTTTCTAATTCTGGAGTGAGATGAGAAGATCGATGCCGCTCTCACATCTGCCTCTTAAATATATGATTCTGTGTTCACACTGTGAGCGACACATCAACAGGCTACAAGTCACCTTCAATGGAAGCCGGCGACATGAAGCTACAAACTGACACCTGTTTTGCTTTTCAGTGCTCTAAATGCCGTTAGCTTTCCTAGTGCCTCGTTCCTAGTGCAACACCATATATAGCATGTTAACTACTCATATTTAGAGGTGCTGGTAGGTAGGCCAGCTGTTTCCAGTTTTTATGCTATGCTAAGCTAACCAGCTAAGCTCCATATTTACCAGCCAAGACCCTGCCTATGTCCAATGGGAACATAATCTGCCTACCAGAACCTCTAAAGATCACTAATTAACAGGTCATTTCCTGCGATTAATCCGTAAACAAACCAAAGTGAAAGAAACTACATTTTGCCGTTTATGTGTCGGACTATTTCTTGGCTGGGAGCAGAAACTACCTGCAGTCTCCGGAAGTTGCCACACCACTGCTACAATACTGAAAAGTTATTTTGAGCCATCTTTATACACCAACACCATCAAAGTGAATTTACAAACAGAATAATTCAATGCTAATGTATATAATGGTCAGGCACTTTCCTGCCTGTAAGAATTCCTAATCCACATTTACAACCCAGTCACTCTGCTACAGTCTTAGAGAGATCCATCTTCCCCTGACCCGTTCAAAGTTTTCCTATAACATTTTCCAGAATGTTCATGTCAAAGCAAAGTATGTCGGTGAGATTTACGGGTCATTTTTCTCCAGACAGGCAGCTGTTCATACAACCTAAGTCGGGATACATCTGTAGATGTAATCACCTCATGAAATAATTATGAATTTTATCTTGATCTCCTGGGCACATTGATCTCTGTGGTTCATCTTTGAAACATCTAGAAAAGCACATCAGCTATTTATTTATTGTCCTTCGTTGCCCTCTTGTGGATACAAACCCACATCTCGCCTGTTGTGTGTTTTGTTCCACCCGCGTTTTGTTTTGTTTTGTTTCCCTCATGTCTTTGCTAAATGTGATTATTTGCACCACTATCATCCATTCGTTTTTTTATTTTTTATTACTCAATGATTGGAAGGTGGACTTGGCAAGCATGCCTGGTTTGTTTTGATGTTTTGTGTGTGAGCTGACAATGTACAGCCACAACAGTGATCCATCCATCCATTCAGGTCATGTTGTAATTTGGGTGAGCTATCCATTAAATCACTTCTTTCTCTCACTCTCTCTCCCAACCTCCACTCCCTCCCCCTCTCCTCTTGTCATCAGACAATCACCCTGGTTCTGCACCCATACTCCAGCTTGCTGCCACCTCCTTCCAAAACCCCGGTGCTCCCCCACATGAAACCAAAAGTAAGTTCCAGTGAAGCCGCAGAGACGACGTCACACTTAGAGTTATCATACTATATCGTCATCATGTAGTAATGGACATAAACACTTTAACCGTCACCATATTCTGTCCCTAGTTTTCTGAATGTAACAGTGTTTTAGATGAATACTGCACGTGGCTGCCTTTCTATTGTGAGCAGTCAGGTACAAGTACATACAGCCTTTATAGACATCAACAAAGGGAAGACTGGTTCAAGCCTGTACTGTGTGTCGTAATTTGCACAGATACTCCTTTAGTTTAAGTGAAAAGCCACAGAAAGGCCCCATCAACTAGTGCTGGAACAATTAGTCGATCTACAGACAATTGTGATAAATGAGTCATCGGTCTAGTCGTTGGTCTCTGCTTCTAGCCTCTAAGATATCGGGATTTACTGTAAAAACAGAGACCCAGGCTTCTGAGTTCTTGTGATTGAATTTTTTTTCTTTTTTCTATTTTCTAACATTTTATAGATGAACCAATTAAGTGATGTGTCACAAAAATAATCGATGAACGAATGGATAATGAAAATAATTGCGACAGTTCTTCAATAATCTAAGATGAAAGACAGACGGATGTATTTAATTTGTTGTGTGTATTCTCATTGTTTAAGAAAACACAGCGACTGTGAACACAGCCTTCATCCTAAGGTGTTTAGTGTAACTCAATGTGATGACTAACTCAGACAAAACCCCTCCACTCATCCTTCTGCACACCTAACTAGCCCTTCATCTGTTTGGCTTTTTGGCAATAGATCATGGTTAACAGTGATCTATTGCCAAGTGAGGTGCATGAGTAACCAATGAAACGCTAGTACGTTGACATTATTATAATAATAATAATAATAATAATAATAATAATAATAATAATAATGACTTTATTTATACAGCACATTTAAAACCAGAGTTTACGAAGTGCTTTGGCAGCAAAGCAGCAAAAGCAAGGCGATAATAACAAGAACAGAAAGCTCAGTGAGACAGTCGATACGATGCAAATAAACTAAGAAATAAAAAATGGAATAAAACATTTAGTAAACATTGATATGCTGACACAAAGTGAATTGACTTAAAATCTTCCCTCATCTACCAATCATATACATTGAAACAAACTGAACCAGCGTTCCAGATCTGTATGAGTATGTAAAGTGTTAATGCTAGATAAGTGATTAAATGAAGTATACTTAAGTCAGTAGGCAGTATTAATTTTAGGGTTTCTGAGCGTGCTGTTGATAAACACCATCGTCCCCAGTGCACAAGTGAATTGTTACTATTTAAAAAAAATACATACTATACCATAAAGATTAATCTAAAGCACAGCACAGTGTGCACAGTTATTATCTAGTATGGACAGTTATTATCTAGTGTGGACAAGGGTGGAATGTAACTGGTGTAAGTACATCAACATTAAGTACAATTCTGAGTATTTTCATTTTACGCTACTTTATACTTGTAATTCACTATATTTTGGAGGCAAATATTGTACCTTTTACTTCACTACATTTATTTGATAACTTGAGTAACTTTGAGAATATTACTACAAAATATACATAAATATATTGTATAGATATATTTTATTAACTATATTATAGGTCAGGCTACCCAGCAGTATATAAAGTAATTAAAAGTAGCCTTAAAATCAAAGCACTTAAATGCATCACTATAATTATATATGTACTGTTATTTGTACTTACTTTGAATGCAGGGCTTTACGTGTAACAGTATTTTGACACTGTAGTTTTCCATAAGTAAAAGATCTGAATACTTCCACCTCTGTATGTGGTGGTGGAGTACGGAGTAGGGAACCAGCACGAGTGATTCTTTGGACCACCGTCTCTGGCTGTTGTCATACGGGCCTCTTCAGGCTCTCGGTGCATTATTTCTGCTAGAAAGAAACAGCCAGGCACTACAGAAAGACATGTGCGATAGACTGTATGGTTCCCCATATGCGTTTTTCTGATTATTTGTTTTCGTAGTGTTTTGAATTAATATATTTGGACTTTTGTATTCTTTGTCATTCTGTTATAAATACATGTTTCTCCTAGTGTGACCTGTAGAGGGCAGCACTGACCTGTACTGTGTTTACACTCACTCTACAGTCACAGCAGAGATTTAACCTTTATACAAAGTAACTTTGAACTAATGTTGCAACGTCTTCATCTTTGAACTTATGTGGGATGTGTTTTTGATATTTATTTATTCATTAAAGCCCCGGATTGACCCCTCGCACTTCATTCTCACATACCAAGCTGTTAACTTGTGTTTTCTGTAGTATAAGTATCTCATGTAGCATACAATAACCAGTAGGGGCTGTTGTCTCCCGGAGGGCGATCGACTGCCATGGCCTCTGACTTAATCTGGCGGGTGCTTGTCTCCGTTCGTCCACTGTTTTATCTGCAGCCGGTCTAAGCGACTGCGCACGGCTCAGCCTGGCAGCAGTGAGCTGCAGGCCCAGTGGGTTTACAATGTGTTATCTCTCATCACTGACATGTTGTGTACCCACCGAGTGTGTTGATATAACGGGGTCATGTTTTGTTCGTCTGTGTGTGCAGACGCTGTGGGGAACTTTGTTTGTGTGTTGTTAAAAAAAAAAAAAAAATCCAAACTCTCTTCTACCTCAGACAGCCAGCAGACAGAGTGAGTACACGGTGAGGTTATGTAATGGAAGTTCTGCAATACAGGACTTTGCATGAAGTTGCGTTCATGCAACATGTGCAGGGTACTGTACATTGCTGGCTGACTGTGTTTGTCATAATTGCTGGAATTGACTGAATTCAAATGAGGATTGTGTGTGTTTTTAGAAGAAAGCCTTCTGTGAGTAAGTGGCTCAGTCATACAGTGCCTTGCATAAGTATTCACCCCCTTGGATGTTTCATCCTTTTGTTGCTTTTATACATGAAATAATGGTCAATATAATTTGGCTTTTTTGACAAGAATTTAATAAAAAAAATGAATATCAAAATGAATATCAAAGTGAAAACAGATTTTTACAAAATAATATAAATTAATTAAAAAATATATAAGGTAAAGTAAATGATTGCATAAGTATTCACCCCCTTCAGGTCAGTATTTAGTAAATGCACCTTTGGCTGCAATCACAGCACTGAGTGTGTGTGTGGATGTGTCTCACTCAGGCTGGCACATCTGGACACTAAGATGTTTCTCTATTCTTCTTCAAATCAGCTCAAGCTCTGTCAGGTTGCTCAGGGATCGGGCGTGAACAGCTCTTTTCAAGTCCAGCCACAAATTGGATTGGATTTTAGGTCTGGGCTTTGACTTGGCCACTACAGAACATTCACCTTGTGGTCTTTGAACCATTCTGTGGAGCTTTTGCTGTATGCTTGGGGTCGTTGTCTTTTCTGGAGAATAAATCTTCTCCCAAGTCGTAGTTCTCTTGCAGACTGAGTCAGATTATCCTCCAGGATTTGGCGATATTTTTCTACATTCATGTTCCCCTCTACCTTTACAAGCCTTCCAGGGCCTGCTGCTGAGAAGCATCCCCAGAGCATGATGCTGCCACCACCATGCTTCACGCTGGAGATGGTGTGTTTGTGGTGATGTGCAGTGTTTGGTGTTCACCAAACATAGGGTCTAGTCTGATGGCCAAAAAGCTCAATTTTTGTCTCATCAGACCAAAGAACCTTCTTCCAATTGACATTGGAGTCTCCCACATGCCTTTGGGCGAATTTTTTCAACAGTGGCTTTCTCTTTGCCACTCTCCCATAAAGGCCAGATTTGTGGAGTACATGACTAATAGTTGTCCTGTGGACAGATTCTCCCACCTCAGCTGTGGATCTTTGCAGCTCCTCCAGAGGTACCATGGGCCTCTTGGTTGCTCCTCTGATTAATTTTCTCCTTGTACGGGTTGTCAGTTTGGGTGAACGGCCTTCTCTTGGTAGGTTTGTGGTTGTGCCATATTCTTTCCATTTTCTGATGATGGATTCTATGGTGCTCCGTGAGATGTTCAAAGCTTGGGATGTTTTTTTACAACCTAACCATACTTCATACTTCTCCACAACTTTACCCCTGGCTTGTTTGGTGAGCTCCTTGGTCTTCATGATGCTGTTTGTTCAGTAATGCTCTCAAACAAACTTTGAGGCCTTCACAGAACAAGTTTATTTATACTGAGATTACATTTCAGACAGGTGGACCCTATCTACTAATTATGTGACTTGCAAATGTGACTTGTGAAGGCAATTGCTCGCACCAGATCTTTGTTAGGGGTTATACAGTAAAGGGGGTGAATACATATGCACTCAACACTTTTCAGATTTTTATTTGTAAATAATTTTGAAATCCATGTAAACTTTCCCCCGACTTCCAAATGGACTATTTTGTGTTGGTCCATGACACAAAATCCCAATGAAATAAATTTGAATCTGTGGTTAAACCATGACAAAATGTAGAAAAGTACAAGGGGGGTGAATACTTGTGCAAGGGACTGTAAGTGACTGAGGCTGGTTTTCCCAGCAGTAATCTCGGTCAGAGGACCTGTCGATCCCTTTCTGAAAGTGTTGTTTACCTCTAGACGTGTGTGTCTTTCCACCCTCGCAGGTTACCCATCTCTCCGCATTGAGAAGAATGACCTGAGGAGTGTTACTCTAATGGAGGCCAAAGCTAAAGTGAAAGACATCGCCATCTCAAGGGAGAGAGTCACATTACGGGACGTCTTGCACGAAGGTAGATTTTTCTCCGTCTCACTCATGCTTCCACTTTTGTATTCTCCAGAAAGGCGTCACCATCATCTCAAGAATGTTCTGCTTTCGGCTCTTCTAAGAGGAGCTGCTTACAGATTGTGTCATGCAGAGTGTTCGACATTTCTTCCTTCTTTCTGAGAATGACTCTTTATGATTCTCCTGTAATCTCACTTAGAATTGTCTTGTGAAAATAAGACAAACTACGCCTGAGGATTGCGCAGTGGTTCTCCCACATATATGAATTATTAAGAAAGAATTCCTCAAAAAAACAAATCGAGGTGCCACAAATGGAAAAGAACGATCACATAAAACCTGGAAAGTGGCCAAATCATGTGATTATATACAAACACATGTCTGATGATTCTATGTGTCTTATATTGAAAGCATGTTACGTTTTCTGAGCTGAAGGACAGAAACGTGTTGGAGTCTTACAGCCTTAAAGTGTAGGTCTCAAATGTTTATTCACAATAACAAGAGCCTTTACAAACTAAGGAGAGAAATAGCCAACGGGCTGCAACGATTAAAGGGATAGTGAGGCTCCAAAACACTCCAACTATCCCTTTAAGCCTATGATCCCTCTACCGTTTGAAGGGATGATTTTCTGTAGAAGCCTGAGATGTCGGCTTAGCTCTCTGTGTAAACTATACCTGGGTATATAATAGTGATGCGTATTGGAAATTAATAAGTAGCCTCCAACCATATAATTAGAGATGAAATGAAATGAATGCCATCTTGTTATTGGCACACCTGAGGAATGAGGTGTGTTATAAAAATGATAAAAACCTACAGGAGGGCAGCTGCTGTAACTGATCCTATTCTAATATTTGAATATTGCTTCAGATAAGTTTTGTGACCAATCACAATGTCACTCAAAACGCTGTCGTCTTTCACAGCCCAACATTTCTCTTTTTAGGAGTTTGCTTTAGATGGGCCTCGATCGTAGCTGTTTACACGACACAAGAGCCTCAGACGCTTTAAACTGTAATAAGCTTCCGCTAGCGACTGTTAACAGCCGTGAGTTGTAGCTATCGAGGAGGTTGCCAGAAACTGTTTGCAAACAGGTGCAAGAAGAATTCCAAAGCTGCTGCATGCTGTTGTTTCATCTGATGAGGTTCAACATCTCCTGATGCACAGACATTTGATTTGATTTATTTTCACTAGCTTATTAATGAATGCGGCGGGTATAAGAGGGTATACTTATTGTTTATTGACTTTTGAATCTGTGAGTCTGATTTAAAAAAAAAAAAAAATTTTTTTTTTTTTAAAGGTGACCTATGAACACAAATGCGGCCTTTTTTTTCCTGGAATGTATTCGCATGCTTCATCAGTGTGTCAGTAAAACCTTGCCATGAACCCAAAAAGGCAATAGTTTGTTCTTGCCAAGGCCAATCACATATTGACAGAGAGCCTTAGACGGTGAAGTTTCTAACTCTCTTTCTTTGGCTTTGTATGAAAGATAAACTTCACTGTTTGGGCTTCAGTTTTGGCTCCAGCAGACTCTCTCGCTTTAGACGCTGGATGCTTTTGGAGACGACTCGGCATCGTCACGGAGTGATGGGATGTGACAAGACTGTACCCCGCTCTCTGGAGCTTTGCCCACACTGGGGTTTAGTGTGAATGATGTTACAGTTACCCAAGGGTGACTGCAACACAATGGAAGTGAAAAGTGTGGGTGTTGTGTTTTTTTAAAGGCCCTCTGATGGTTTACAGCGGTTGTTTCTGTCTAGAAATTCAATGAGAGCTTGGTCAGTAGTCTTTGTTCGATTTATTACTGTAGCCTTTAATATGTTACTGTAAAAGCTGTAACTGAGCCCCTCAAAGGATGTTTCTTTGCTTGTGCCGTGGCTCCAGGGACGACGATGTTGATGTTCGGTCACCGGCTTTGGTTCAAACTGAAATATCTCTACTTCTGGATGGGCGTTCATTTTCCAACCCTTACTGTGGTGATGGCCTGACTTTTTAACTACTGCCACCAGTATGTCAAAAATTACATTTTGTCCAAAACTGTAGTTTAGCACCAAATACCTGCAAAACAGCCTCTGCTATGTTTAGTGCTTTAGCTTTACAGAGCTGGTGCTACTGACACCTGACCTGTTCGGTCCGGTTGCCCGTCTGCTGTGGTTATCTTTGGCTGGTGTGAAAGCTGTCAATCGAACTCTGGCGTGGAACAAACAACCGAACCGAGACCTCCTGAACAGATGAGTCTGCTGCGGTTTGGTTGCGGTGTGAAAGCACACGGACCAACCACAGGATTTTATGACGGCCGACATGGGATTTTAGTGGGATTTCAAAAGCTAGTAACTAACTACTTATACATCCGTCTGCTGATCGTGAAATCTGTTCAGGAAGCGATCTTATTATTGATCTGCACAGCCATGTACTATATGACCGATTAATGCCATTCAACACGTGTGCAGGTCAGCGCGGGTATGTCCCCGATTAACAGGTCAAAGCTGTTGAAACTGCTCTGCTTGTATCCGACTCTGTGTGCTTGTCAGTTCACTAAAAAGAAGAGTGACAGAAACCGTAATAAGCCCCGAATCATTGGTACACAAGAAGCCTCCTGTTCCATCCTGTCGCTACCTGTCGAGGCCAAAAAACACCGCCGCCGTACGCCACGCGTCAAAACAGCTGCTGTTATTCATTTTTCAAGTCAATTATTTTCGTTAGTCATTATTCCTAACGTGCTGTCGATGTACAGTCTAATAATGGGCTATTCATAATGCTTATCATTTCTTGTTGAGCTCTTTGAGAACATACCGTACTTGGACTCATCAGAAGCATTAAAAGTGCTGTATAAACTTCTGTCAGTCACCGGAATGTTATTTCACCACGTGGGTCATGATGATGCATGATGACAGGCGCCAAAACGGTCCAATCAACGAAGTCTGTATGACTTCATGTTTACTTCTCTTGGTTAGTTTGTAAGCAGGCACTGTGAACAGGAAACCGGACCAGAACTAAAATGCAACAATGGATCCATTTTTTCCCCTTGGTCCAAACAAACCCATCTACAGATGTGAAAACAGCCTCAGGCCATCGTCTACGTTGAACCCTCGGCCTGTCCTCTACGTCGAATAGATCAACAGCTTTATTGCTTCTGTCCTATTCCAGATTATTGGACTTGCTATTTGCTCGGCAGTGAATGTGACTCACGTTGATAGATTGTGAAAAATTGTACTTTGTATGGGTGCGGTGATCAAACAGGTCGTGGACAGCTGTTTAGGCTCCATGACAGCTGTACCTGGAGACTTAATTTGGCCTTGTGTAACCGTCGCTGGAAACTTCCCTTTTGATTTAGCTTTTTTCTTTTTCCACATCGGTGTTTAGCTAGTCTGTTAGATTTATGAGAGTCTTATTTTGGTTTAAAACACATCCTCTTGACAGGTCTTGTTTTTATCATAACCTATCCTGATTTATACTATATTTTCAGTGTGCTCCACAGCCACCTGCAAGTAAACACACTGGCAAACATCTGTACTTGCGAATCCATCTGACTTGACTTGATGTGTTCCGTCCACATACATCAGATCCTACATACACAATTCCATAAATAAATATTAAAAACTCGAGAGTCAACGGCAAACACGAGACAAGCGAGGCCATGTCTCAGAGGCGCTTGAACTCTGACTGGGTTGTGTTGTTTGGGAGCCAGCAGGTCCAGACAGGCTCGACGGAGAAGGTAGGGGCGGGAGGGAGACAGTTGAACACTAACCCTGTTGTTGTGCTTTGACTCCTCTCCTGTCGAAACACAAGGCAGAGTTCGCCTCGGGGCTCAGATTTCAAATTTTTTTTTTCTTCTAAGTTTATGTTGATGGTTTATGTTCTTGAATGACATTTTACCTCAGTAAAGTCCTGGAGCAACGGGGTGACAGTTTAGACAAAGGAGATGATGAACGTGCTCACTTGGCCTTTCCACGTCCTATATGTTCTCCGATGTGATGAAAGGTCCTCTGAGCTCCCCGTGAATGTCTTGATTTGTCTCTCGTCAGCGAGACGAGAGACAATGCTGCCTAACCCCCTTTTTCAGAAGCATGTCCACCTCTGTCCACAGATCAGCCGGGCACCCTGACCTGTGAGCGAGGTGACATTTCTGTCTCTGAATGCGGCGCCTCTGGCCTCGTCTTTCCTGCCCTTTTTCTCCTCAAATAAAAAAAGCGGTGGTTTGTTCTTTAACAGGCACGTTCGGGCGCATCTTCCACGGCGTGCTGCTGGATGAAAAGGACCCCAGTAAGGAAAAGCAGGTCTTTGTGAAGACGGTGAAAGGTAGGTGCTCCCATCCCCGCTGCAATGCACGGTTGAATGCACAGTTGTCAAAGAAATTCAATATATTGTCAAGTCAAGTGTCAAGTTTTCCCACCTCTCATTTTTAATGTGCAACTCAGCTACAGGTTTTTTTAAGAAGGGCGCTGGTTGGGAAAGAGATCGCCGAAATGCCAAAATGTGATTGTAATGAGTCGTTGGACTGAAACACAGCGATCCAGTAAACCGGCACACGGACTTGACAGTTAATGAATTATACTCTTTGCTCACACTGCAGGGTTTGCATGTCAGCTTCTTTGTCAGCGGCATGTGTCGGCTTTCTCTGCCAGCTGCCTTCTGACCCCTGCACTCTCCCATGTTTACTCAGGGAGGGGTGGATACCACTCTGCGAACAATATCCCCATGCCAGTCTCGGCTCTTGTTAAACTCTTTACTTCCTCCTCATGCGTCTTTTTTGAGGAAAAGAACAATGCCGCTCCCATAAGTACCCGACGATGGCAAAGCTGCACACGCAGATTAAAACAACCGGACCTCAGTGAGCTTGGCACAAGTCGAGTTTCCCTCTGAAGTTTCCCACTACAAATAACTGTTGGCAGAGGAAACGTATACCAATCAAGCACTACATGAGAATGCAGATAGTGTATCCTCACCTTTGCAACTTTTGTTACTGCTCAGGTCACTCTATGCCACATTGCTCCATTTTTAAAATCTGATTTTGTGTCTGTTTTCAAATGGTTCAGATCATGCGTCTGAGGTGCAGGTGACCATGATGGTGACTGAAAGCTGCAAGCTTCGTGGACTTCATCATAGGTGAGTGGAAGCAAACACTAATCACTGTGCTGTTTAGTTTTTTTTTGTTGCATTTGCCTTTTGTTTGATCAAACAATCTAAATAGCTTTTAAGATTTTAAGAATAGAATAGAATAGAAGAAAATTTAAAAACAAAATGCCAAAAACGCCACATAACCCCAATGTGGTATGCATCTTAGACCATCACTTTACCATCACCGTTGACCACTTCAAGCTGTCAGAGTAGCAGTAAAGAATCCGTCCCTGTGGTCGTCTTCTAAATGTCTCGGTGTGAACGCTGATGAAAGAACACATTTCTACACACAGAGCACAAACTGTAACGGACTGTGAAGGGAACAAAACGGGTTTTCCAACATAGATGTAACACTCACAAATGACTCGCTCGTGACTTTTATAATACAATCATTTATTTTTTAAATGATCACACTCTGAATGCATTGATTTTAGTTTAACATTACAGTAGCGTTAGCATAGCTTATTTAGCCCCATATGTATCAGTAGGCTTGGTACTTCATTTTACGTAGATTGTCGTCACGTCGGCCCTCTCCTTCCTCTTTCTCCTTTTTGAGTTCAGTCAAGTTGATATTCGCTGAAACTTCCTCTTCCACAACAGTTTGGATGACCCCCCCCCCACACACACACACACACACACACACGCGAGCTAACATGCACTTCCATCTTCCAAGAATCCCTTTGATGTACACATGTACCTGAACAGTATGTGCAGCCGTGTTACACGCCGTTCCTGTTTCTCAGTCGGTCTGTCTGTCTGCACTCAGAAACCTGTTGCCCATAAGTAACGTGTGCACAGAGGACGGAGAGAGGCCCATGGTGCTGTTGCCTTTCATGGCTTGGGGGAATCTCAAGCTGTTCCTGCGGCAATGCAAGCTCGCTGAGGCCAACAACCCACAGGTAAGCATGCATATTCACAAAAACAAAAAACACTTATGAAACCATTAAGATAAACGCCTCAAATGTAAGCCGTGTATGGCATTGCACCGAGACTTTTATTAAGCTGTAAAAGTGAATCCCCCAAATTGGAAGAAAAGTCTGATTCGATCCAAGAGTCGCGCCTGAAAGAACGTTTTGTGCGTTTGCAGCAATCAACACAAAGTTCACACCAACCAGTAACTACTGTTTACCCTGTTATTAGGACTGTTGATATAGTCATGAAGCCGGTGCTCAGGGCAGAGATTTTTTTGCATTATGTGTAGACAATCGGGCTTTTGTACACGTTAACCCCGGGGAGTCTTAGATGTGCTTGGCAAAGCCACAGCACAAATTCAATCAATCAGCTGCAAAATACAGATGTAGCAAACACTCTGCAATCACAAGACGAAGCTTGCCATACATTTGCATTCGTGAAAAATGGCTTTGTACAGTTTCAGGTAACACACATCAGCACCTTCGTTCTCTGCAATCTCACTAAGTACTTTTGGCAGTTGTAGGAGACAAAGACATAGTTGTTAAGTTGCGCTGTTGCAATAGACATCGACCTATAAATCAGAGGTGCATCAGTGCATGGGAGATACAGCACTGAGGGGAAGGGGAACATCTGGTTTGGGAGGTAAAACACTGAGGAGGAGGAGAAGAAAAGAAAAATAGGTGTTGACCCTATTCACAGTTTGTACTTTTTCCGCTGACGAACCAACTGTCTGCAGGGTGGATACAGAGATCCGGACGGGTACCACGTCTCAGTTTTACTCAAGGTTGTTGGCATAAAATGTTCTTTTCTCCGTCCACTGATTGCCAAGACTTTGTTTTCCTGTGTTTGTGGGATTCATTAATTTAAGTTGTATCACACTGTC
Organism: Anarhichas minor; assembly: GCF_050575085.1. Taxonomy (NCBI): domain Eukaryota; kingdom Metazoa; phylum Chordata; class Actinopteri; order Perciformes; family Anarhichadidae; genus Anarhichas; species Anarhichas minor. The sequence goes on from NW_027466517.1 coordinate 1,382,912, forward strand.
AGATAAGATTAAACAGCCTTAAAAAAATCTCCCGTGTGTGTCCGAGCCAGGGATTGTGTGGTGGAGTGAATTGGATCGAATACAAAAATATATACAGATAATGTGTGTGAAAAAAAAAACAATCTGGTCCCCCTGGTTTCTTTTAGTGCTCCTTGAGGCATTTGCAAGATTCTGAAAACACTTTATTGAACTGTTTAGCTGCGAAATGAGCAAGTTGTTTTCAACATACCGACCGGGTCACAAACGAAACACAAAACAAACTTTATTTAATGTCGGACTCCCACTCAAACCTCTCAGTAAGGGATTTTCTTTGTCATTTAAATCAAATTTACTCTCTGTCTGTTTGACAAATTTCCCCTTGGGATGAATAAAGTATATTTCTATTCTATACACAGTTCAGCAGTGTCAATGATGTCATTTTACATTTCAACACTAGTGTCATCTCTAGCTTTTGTACCGCGAACCAAAAAATAAGAGTCTGCAGCCACTTAAGCCGTTCTGTGAGGCTGTACTTGAGCACAGTGAAGCATTAACCTCAGCAGCATGGTTGTATAAAGAGAAGATGTTGTTCATATGAAAGTTGCGCATGAGGCCCAAAAACGTTAGCCTTCCTTGGAATAGAATTACCTGGATCTTCCACACTGCTTCCTCATCCATGAAGCGCATACAGTAACCGCACTAGCGTTTACTTTAACTCCGCCTCCCAACTGCTCGGCTATTCGGCTATTGGTGTATTTTACAACTTCCAGGATAAGGGCGACATAAGTGTTCGTACTGGAAAGTTGATTAACTTCAACAGAAAATCTCCGCTGAGTTACAGGCATCTTTTTGTCAATGTAAGTCTATTGGCAAAAGTCTTTTTGGGCGAGTGACGCGATGCCATGAGGAGCTGGAAGTTGTGATTACAGGGTTTGGCCACGATGTCAAATTTAGCTTCAAAGCCGGGCGCTCTTCCTGAGTGCACGGTCAGCATGCAAATATGCTCACAATGACAACGCTAACATGTTCATCATCTAAGTAAAAACAATCTAAGTTTATCATGCTAACATATGCTAGATGGCATTAAATGTAAAAATGTAAATCAACTTTTATTGATTGTACACAGTAACCTTTAACTACTACACAGCGTCCCGAGGGCCAGTTTGTGGGGGTCAAATCCTTGCTCAAGGGCACCTCGGCAGTGCCTTTTCAGCCTTACTCTTGCATTTAAAGTCTGAAATAGTCTTTGTGATGTTACTCCCAACTTTGCCCCGAGTCAAAGGAAATGAGAATAATTTGACACAGAAGACCAATTTCACCGCAGCAAAGTCAGGCCATCTGTGTTCTCCTGTCCCCACTCCCTCCCTTTGTTGTGTTTTTCCTGTCTGCTTCTCAACTGCACATTGCCTCTCTCTCTCACTCTCACTCTCACTCTCACTCTCTCTCTCTCTCTCTCTCTCTCACTCTCTCACACTCTCACTCACTCACACAGGCGGTCTCTCAACAAGACTTGGTTTACATGGCCATCCAGATCGCATGTGGAATGAGCTACCTGGCTCGCAGGGAGGTCATACACAAAGACCTCGCTGCCAGGAACTGTGTGTAAGTGTCCCTGGCATTCGCCCTCAGTTCTTCTTTCAGTTGATTTGGTAGTAATGTAATTACTTACAACACTTGTGTCTCTCTCGTCTCGCCCACCCCCCACAGCATTGACGACAACATGCAGGTGAAGATAACAGACAATGCCCTTGCCCGAGACCTATTTCCCATGGATTACCACTGTCTGGGGGATAATGAGAACAGGCCCGTCCGCTGGATGGCCCTGGAAAGCTTGGTCAACAACGACTTCTCCAGTGCGAGTGACGTGGTAAGAGCTGCTTGATAAGCAGTTAACTTGCAACAACAACCGTCCAATAGATGGAGGATCTGAGGACAGTGTATCCACTGTAAAAACCTTTCCATGCCTCTCAGGAGTTCTTATGCCTCCGCATCCTCTCGTGAAAACGATACCTCAGAAACGCCGGGAGGGAATGTCTTCAAATTTGCCACAAACTTTCCACCTGGACTCAGGAAGGGAGGTGTTGAGCACCATGTGTCTCTTTCCTGTCTCAGGATAGCGGAGCGGGCGCGGCGGAGACAGTCGGGAAGCCCGACAGATCCTTAGAGAGATGACTCGGATATCAGCCAGACATGCTCCCACCCCTCTGAATTCCTCTTACCAGAATCCGCTTTATTGGCTCCGGTTTCCACTCCGCTCTCAATGGTCACATCTCTCTCTCCCCCCCCCCCCCCCCCCCCCCTCTACACTTACAGTTAACAGAGCATTACCAACCAACTAAGCGTTAGGGGAAGTCCAGACAAGTACCTGGAGCTGTGTAGCATCATCCGAGCATCACACATGCCAGAGTTACGCACATCAGTGACCCGTAGCCTGATGTCTGTGGTCACTACTCGAGTGACTTATTGGCATGTTTAGCCCTTGTGGGGAATGTTGGCAGTGGCCTGGGCACCGGTGTTGGAAACAGGGTGGGTTACTGTACATCATGTTTTTTTTCCTTCCAAAGAAGCCCACCCATCACTGCGCCCCGCGTCCTCAATCACTCCCTTCACTTCCTTTAAAGGTTCGGTGTCACCGCGCTAAAGGTTAGGACACACTAACACAACAGAAACCTGCTCTGTGTTGTGTTGTATTGTGTTCAAAAGTCACGGTCAGGTTGGTTTTATTTCAGATAACGATTAGCCGAGTCCTGAAATAGAGTGGTGCAGGGATGACTGTGACTATTCTTGTAGGCCAACCACAAAAAGAAAATGGGATTTTTCCATCGCATTTTGGATAATTGCAAAAAAAAAATAAGTTCTGTGAGAAACAACTTTATGACACGTTTGGTTCAGCAAGATAATCTCCACAAAAGATCACCACTTTTATGACTTTTTTTTTTTAAGTGTGAAAGCAATCGCCGGGAGTAGAAAACTAACGTTAGGCTGTAAACAAACTATACCCTGATCACATGAGTGATGATGTTTTGTAGTCTTAATTAGCCACTTGTTTTTTCAAGACACATAAAAGCTTCTAAATTCGTGAGAGGGGTGTTTACGTTATGTTGTAGAACAAAAGTTAAAATCTCTTCAGCTTGTGTTAACCACAGACCTTAATATTACCAAAAACACATTTACAAAGAAGAAAATGATTTTGATACGAGGGAACCAAAAGTGCAAAAATGCTGACTCATTTCCGGGGTTTTGGGACTCATTCCACTCTTCACCAAATAAGTGCTGCGTCATCACCTATCGTGAACTCTTTAGTTTGAACAGTGACCTCAGACACGGGTCAACATTAAGAGTAACACGGATATGGGAACACCTCTCTTCCTTGTTTCCTCCCGAAGGGTCCGCTCAACAACACACGCAGGGCGGGGCCCTCGCTGACACGGGGCCCTTGAACTCTCGGCCTTCCTAAACAAAACGGCCACCCGACTGTTTACGTTCAGCCGCTCAACAAAACACTTGGTGCAATGATTCACATTCCATATTAAATGTTTTTTACATAATTTCCTTGCATTGTTCCCGCGGAACATTTTTTTGTATTTAACTGCACCGCTGGCTTTCCACACTCTGAATAGAAAGCGGTCGTGTTCATCTGGTGTGATGAAGACGCATTAAAAAGACAAACGGCTGTTTAGAAAATGAATGCTCAGCGCTTTAATCAACAGCGCCTGTTGTGTTTTTTCTGCAGTGGGCCTTCGGAGTGACGCTGTGGGAGCTGATGACTCTGGGTCAGACCCCCTACGTGGACATCGACCCTTTCGAGATGTCGGCCTACCTGAAGGATGGGTACCGAATAGCACAACCAATCAACTGCCCAGATGAACTGTACGTTGACTCACAGAGCAAACACCACATTTTATTTTAGAGAGACGAAACGAGATTTGAGAAAATAATCTGCTGATTAATCAAGAATGAAAGTCGGCGTTAGTTGCAGTCATAATCAGAAGTATGTGAGATCAACTTATTTTTTGCACGATAATTAAAATAAATATCAAAGGGAGAAATAAAAAGAGCAAAAACAATATTATTAATAGAAAAAGGAAGTAATCAAGGATCAACAAAAACAGATATGGTCAGGTATTGACTTTGAGAAACAGCAGTCGATAAACCTTTACAAGGCATGTTAAAACAAACACAATGAACCTAAAAATACATTTTATCAAAACAGAAGTATCATCTTCTAAAGTTTCAACCAAAGGGAGTCTGAAAACACTGATGGATAGATTGGCCAAATCATGTTCATTAAATGTACTAATAAGCAGTTAATCATTTTGTGACATGCCTGAACTCTGGCTCATCCTTGTCATCGACATAAACGCGTGATGTAAGTTTATGAAGCGTGTCACAGCAGGCCAATCAGATAGAAATGTTGAGTTGCTAAACCTTAAGCTTATCACTGGCAGCCTGAACTTTATGAAGACATTATTATCTTTCATTTTCACATTTTAATCAATATTTTTTTCACAAATTTCAACGGAACACTCTGTTCAAAATACTGCCCTTTATTTTCATTATTATGTTCATGTTTGGTGATTCACAGCCCTGCCATCTCTTTCCACCGTCCTCACTTGCTTTTCCCAACATTAAAACCTTTTGTCTCAAATCGGGATGCGTCGTTTAATTGTACACTTAATTTTTTATTATATTTTAGTGTGGTCAACCAATCATCTTTTTTTTAATAATTAAGGAATAGTATCCGTTCATGTCTGAGCTTCAGAGACACTAAATCCATCATATATGCTTTGTAAATTATTTTTAACCCACCAAAAAACACACGTGTGTGCTGGAAAACCCACGGGAAGTTTTAAATATACACAAAGGCGTCGGGCAACAATCGTCTGAAATCTGTTGGACCGCTGAACACGGTTTCCTTCTAAATACAATGGTGGTGAGGTGACGGCTTCCTTTCCCAAATTATTAGAGGTGGCAAAATATATGTTTTAGGGGAATGCGTTGATTAATAAAATGATTACATCTCCCTCGTTTGTATCAGCGCTGGACAGGCAGCTCCTGTTTCAGTTTGACAGCAGCTCTACATCACCCTCACTCTCTCTCCCACTGCATCCTGTCTCACACACACACACAACTAGTCATTGCATGTAAAATAAATACACATACATATATATTTATTACGGGGTTAATAATACCAGAACAAACTCAAAACAAAAACATTGTAACGTCTTCCACTGTCTACATTTTTTCTTGTAAGTTGAGTTATTTCTCAAAATATTACCCCCCTCACCTGGCTCCGTTTTCTTTATTTTTATTTTCTTTACCTACAATGCATCCAGAACGGCCAGCGTGACCCTGAAGTTGCTGGTGGACAGACATTTGATCCCTCTGTGTTGCAGGTTCGCGGTGATGGCGTGCTGCTGGGCCCTGGACCCGGAGGAGAGGCCCAAGTTCCAGCAGCTGGTTCAGTGTCTCACAGAGTTCCACGCGGCGTTGGGTGCTTACGTGTGAAGACAAGCGAAGGACTTCAACACTGAAGGCCGGTGGACGCTATTCATAAGGAACACGTGTATGAAAACGTGCCTTATCAGACGAACGAGCAGACTTAAGTCCTGATGATTTTATTCTGTACAGTTCTTTTTTGGAGTTTTTATATAGTTGAATTCCCTTTTTACAGCATAGCAAAGTAAAAGGACTCTTTGTTGAATATTGTTTCGTCTGCTTCGAAAGCGTCTAGGAATGGCAAACATGGTGCTCTTTCCTTGCATTCCCGGACATTTACGCGCCAGCGGACACCTTTTTTTAAAAAAAAATTTTTTAAAAAGAACAATTGAAGCCTCTGACAACCTGGTTTCAAACACAGTATTTTCTACAGTTTTGTAACTTAGTGAAACAGCGTCAGTTGTAGATGTGATGTGGCTGAGAGGAAGCGGAATGATTTAGGTACCAAAGTAGACTCGAGGGCTTCTGTCGTGTAACCACACTGTCGAACACGCTGCTCCACTCGGTACGAGAGGCCTCTGTGGTTCGTTCACGGTTTCATCTGGACGACTCCGTGGATCAGACGTATGGACGCCACAGCTTGGACAAGAGCAAAGCTACTTTTTCTTTTCTAACAACATCCGGACTGAATTTTGGACACCGTTGTTATTTGAAAAGCCACCACCTTCTTCCTCTTTTGTACATTTTTATCACAACCCCCAAACAGATCTATTATTACGTCTCTATTTTATAAGCTTGATTGTTCTGCGTCAGAACACAGCCCTTCACAGGATTTGTTTTTTTTATGACTTTATGGTGAGTAACTAGAACACAAATAATCACTGTGAACACATAAAAGCTGCCGACCAGCTCGGTCTAATCGTATCCTCACACCTCTAACATCTTTGCGATGTGTCTTTATGGTCACTGCATGTTGAATTAAGGTTGTTAAACTGCTTCCCGATTTCATATCCACAAATTAAATGGGATCTTTTAAATATAGAACGTCTACTTAATTTTATTTGATTTTTTCCTCCACCTCGGTATCGCTCGCTGAGCACAACGGCTCGTCTTTGTTTTAGGGAGAACACCTGATACCTGATGTTTGTTTTGTACCACGAAAGCCGCAGTTGAAGCCGAGTGTTTTGGTACGAGAATGTTTTTCTGTTTCGCCTGCAAAGCTTCAAACCACAGGGATGCCTTTTGCCGTTCAACCTTCCCGCTGTTAGAAACAAAGGAGCCAAGTGTTGATACTCAAGTAGCTGTGTTACCAGAAATCAGCACCCACGTGCATGTAATGTAAGAACAATGTTATGGATTCTTCTTTTTCTCAGTATCCAATCAAGCTGCCTTTGTTTAGCTTCTTCAACTTTCGGCTGAAGTTGATGTCATACGAAACGCTGCGATTCTTCTCGCTGTTGTCATGGAAAGTTTAGCAAAATCGAATTTGTGCAGAATCCTTTAAGTCCTCGCTCTTACATGCAACCAATGTATTTGTAGCAGGCACTCTGCAGCGGGTCTGCTGCAAAACGTTGGGAGGGAAAATCCACCTCAAAATCACTTTTGGATATTTAAAAAAATATATATATATTTTTGTTTTGTTTAAATTAAAACCAGTGATGGACAATATTTGTTACTTTTATTCTGTGTGGGTTTCAATGTCAACCTGATAAATTTGTTCACTTTTTTTCACATTTTATGGTCTTTCACTCACACATTCTCTCAATTTCGTGCCTCTATTTTTAGTTTTTTTTTGTGGTGGTGCAGTGTTGGCATTTCTTTGGATAACCAGCTAAACGTCAGTGGTGTGAAGACGACATCCTGTCATCGGTCACAGTGTCACAGCTCTGCACCGTCCTACCGTTTCCTCCCCAGCAGCAGTCATAATAGACAGTAATGCAATGCAGCCGCAGGACGTGTTGAGTAAGTGGACGTTGTTGTCACCAGACTGTTGTGTCACCACAGCGTGGGCTTTACTGAGTAATCTAAAGTCTGCAGAGTTACATTCCCACGTCTGACGGGGTTTTCTGAATTTACTTAAGACACACGTATCCAGATAACTGTAAATGACTGTCAATAACTGTTCCATTTAGAAGAACAGGCCCCTGTTCATACTTGTAGCATCGTATAAAAAAAAAAAAAATTGGTTTTCATCCTTCAGAGCTTTCAGCCGAGTGTGACTCACCTTTTGGATCTGCCTTTTGTTATTCTCATTCTGACATTTTCACACTGCTGTTTATTTTATTTTATGTCTACTTGCATGTAATTTAATCGTGATACAACTCTGAAAAGGGACGCCTCTTGTTCTCAACTTTCGATTGGTTGAACCATAATGTGACTTGGACACACTAATATTGTCCTTAATGTCTGGGGGGTTAAAGCTATGGTAGGTAATCTTGAGAAACTACCAAAAGTACAGTAGATGTAAAAAAAAAAAAAGATAACGAAAAATCCAATTATTACATTTGGGCTGAGTGAAATCATTGGACGGGCTTTTTTTTTGTCAGAGCAGAATGCAGAAGAGACTTTCAACAAATACTACAAATGTTTTTTTTTTTTTAAAGATTACCAACCCTGCCTTTAATTCACGGGCAACGCTTTCTGTAAAACCCATATCAACATTGTATTGTAGTCACGTGCGTAATACATCACAGAGCTGCTATGATCCTTAATAATGTATGGGGATGTCTCACAACAGCAGTTTTTATTACAAGTATGATCCTAATAGTTGAGCTCAATTATCACGTTCGCTCTCAATCACTCGATTAATTTCGCTCTGATGTTTTCTGTATATCGAGGTGATTTATGACCGTGACTCATGACGGGTGACTGTTCACTGCTTGCGTCAAGTGCAGTAAGCGTGCATAGATAATGTTCAGACAAACAGACGGGTAACAGCAGGCCAATGCCCGGGCCTTGAGAGAGAGCGCGTCAGACGTTCAGTGGAAACGTCTTGTTTTAGGAACTGAGAGGAAACACCAGACCAAACAACACAATCTCTCATCCAGTCTGTGAGGTTATGGAAGTGTATATATGGGGGGGGGGGGGGGTGGTAGTAGTTGGTCCTGAATTCCATTTAGCTGCTTCAGTCTCAGGGTCATGGTATTGTGCATGTCGGCTCACTGACACTGTCACAGTGTATTTGTATACAACAAAGCCGTGATTAATGTTATGACGAACACCTGTGCTTTTTCTGCTGCGACCAGTTGAAATGCCTGCTCTGAAAAAAAAGGCGTATTGCATGATTCCAGAAGTGTTTGACTAAATCTATATAAATTTAAAGGAACTGTGTAGCATTCAGGGGGATCTATTGGCAGAAAATTGAATAAAATATTAATAAGAATGTTTACTTTTGTGCAAAAATCCCCTGAAAATAAGAATAGTTTCCTTTTTCTTAGAATATATATAAGGTGCCTTCAAATCCTACACACTGGCCCTTTAAAGCGGACAAACGTGAATGAATAAATAAATGAAGATTCCATAGTCGTGATAACTGTATTCTTAGCGGTTTAAAACAGGTTTAGCCTAGCTTTTTGTGGATTTCTAAAAGTTTTGTGTCATATTTTAGTTCATTGAAAGATGAGTAACAAATGAACTCCCCTGGACTACGTTTCCACTTAGTTGAACGTGTGGTGAAATAAAACGCCTCCAGGAGCTACACTGACACTCATTCATGAGCAGAGGTCCGTCAGTAGGCCTTTCTCATTAGCCCCAGTGCTGCATACCTCACTTAATGAAGCATTAAGCCTGTTGCTGCCGCCGCTGGAGAACAAAGCCCGGGTTTAGCTGAAATGATGGTAACACTCCTTATTAACAATGACCGTAAATGTTCCCTGAATCTCAGTCTATAGTCTTCTTTTTTTTGTTTCTTCTTTTTTTTTTTTATTGTTGGGTTCACGCTCTCTGCAGGTGAGTGTCGCACACCTTCGCGCGTGCGTGAGTGACTCGGCCAATCAACGCGCGGGGACTGTCTGTTCTCAATTCACAACTTTCAAAACATTTACGCGTGGAGCTGTGGGCTGAGTCCAATTACATCACCGACAGTCAAAAAAAAAAAAAAGGAGTCCAGCTCACCGGCGGGTGGGGAAACAAAGACAACCTCTGACACACACAACCCGAGAGGCTCGAGCTCAGTGGAGCGCGCGAGGACGAGAGCTGAACTAATGGACGTACTTTCCTCCAAAGCCATGACGAAATCAAAGACGATATGCTGCAGCATAAAGGTAGGCATCAGTGCGCGCGGGCGAGTACTACTGCTTAATTAGCATGAAACGTCTTGTTTTGACCTGCAGCACTTGTTCCCCTCGTTGTTTATATAAGCACCTGAGCTACGTGTAATTTTAGAAGATTTCATAATGTTACGGATATTTAATACTGAAGTAACAAAAAGACATGTGATTTTACGGTGTGTGTGTTTTCTTTCTCAGAAAACCTGCGCGTAGTGTCTCGTGGGTAGTGTTGCCTAAGACTAAACAGAGCTTCACCTTAGATAAACAAGTTCTGTCAAAATGTTCCTACTTCAAAAAAGACTTTCTTTAAGTCGTCGGTAGTGACCTAACTTGAGTTTCCTTGATACGTCTTTAGAAGAAAAGAGAACGTTTGACAGTCATTTAATGATGACGAGAAGAACCATGTTTTATCTTTGCTTTGTAAGAAGATATTGCTGTCACCCTCAAACCGTTCACAATAATACTCTTATTATTTTACTTATTCGTGTTGTAGGGTGTTTCACAGAGTAATCCTAGTGCCACATAAAAAAATAGTTTATGAAAAATAACATCTCTAGGAGCCACAAATACTAATTTTCACTATTGATTAATCTGCTTATTTTCCTGATTTTGTGTTTTTTGTGCAACGTCAGAAATCAATGTTTCAGAGCCCAGTGTGAACCGATCAAATGTTTTGTCTGACCAACAGTCCCAAACCACCTAAATATTCATCACACGGTATTGTAAGAAGAGATACAGCAACAAATTCTCTCATTTTTGAGAGCCTCAAACCTCAGAATTTGTTCTTGAAAGATTACCTAATCGATCATCAGAAAAGCTGCTAATTAATTTTCTGTCGATTCATTGGCTAATTGTTGCAGCTCTAGAAATGTCACTACTTCAGATGCATTTTTGATGTAGTAAAATGTTGACAGTTTTATGTCATTAAATACATCTGTACGTCACTTCTGACAAAAACGTTTTGATGCGTCCAGTTGAAAGTTTGATACATTTTCTGCACCTCTGGCACCAACAGACAAAGTCTCACTTTGTAATCCCCACTGAGCACCAAAACGAACACCCGTGCTTCACTGTATGGCAATAACGGGAGAGAAACGGTCTGTTCCAGGGCCAGTGAGTAATAATAAGGCAAACCTCAGCGAGAAATGACATGTCTCCGTCAGTGGTGTTGTGTGAATGGAGCGGGACTAATACGCCTGTACTCTGGAAGCCTGGACGAGAGCACTTGGGCAACTTCTAAATTCCCACAAGGTGAAGACTTCAGTGTTTTTTATCTGAAGCATTCTCCCAAAGAGTGCAGCGGGTCCAGTTACTGCAAATCTTCTGTTTGTCATTGAAAGTGCCGCCCCCCCCCCCCCCCCCCCCCCCCATTGAAACCAAGGTGTACAGATATAGAGAGGGTGGAGGACGGTGAAACAGATCCCACAGACATCATCCCATCTCTCAAAATGGACGTGAACCTTTCGCCCATCTTGCACAGTATGAATGTAACTTTAGTTCCACACTATATATTTACATAATGGGAGTAGTTCGGATCAAAGCAGACGAAGCAGCAGGTTATGAGTCAGTAACCCATTCGTGCAGCGGTGAGGAGGGGAGGCAGAGGAGTACTATTTAAATCAATCAAACTGTAACGCCAAAAACTCCTGATTACTGTTGGCCTCCTGTCCAGCAATTGTAACTAAAAAAATATTGTTCTGAGTTCAAATCCCTTTGCTCTCAGCAGACAACAATGGTTTCACAGGGGGCAATCATATTCATCCATCTCTTCTTGACACTAGTACATGCTGTACGGCGCTCTGCTCTCTATTTTCCCAGCTTCATCAGGACATTTTGTTTTTCGTGCTTATCTGCCGTGGGCTGCACCTATTCTGCGCCTGGGTTACACCATCAAACTCTCTTTAAGGACATCTCTGCCAAGTTTGGCACATGCTGTTTACATCCTGAACACTGCGAGAGAAATGTTCCAAAGCTCCTGTTCATTTCTCTCCACGCCTCAGTGCACCTGAGCACGTCTCTCACGGGCAATAGCTCAGCGTTTTGGGGAAAATACTGATCCATTTTCTTCTGGAGAGTTGGATAGGAAGACTGATAAAAGCAGCTGGCTACCTTAGCTTGATTAGACCATTACAAAAAGTGCTTAGCTTAGCACAAAGTTAGCTTAGCTTACCACAAAGATGGAAAACAGCTAGCCGCAGCTCTATTTGAACATAACAAAATCCCTCTACTAGCACTGCTAAAGCACTCTTATTTACACGCATCTTTTTTGTTTCAACTATACAAAAAAAAGCATGGTTCAGCACAAAGTTAGCTTAGCACTGACTGGAAACAAATAGGAAACAGCTAGCTGTAGCTCTCTTCGAACGTAACAAAATCCATTTACTAGCACCGCTAAAGAACTTT